>NW_004444027.1:2579734-2693975 GCF_000243295.1 Trichechus manatus latirostris
GGTTGTTAACCAATGTCATAAAACAATATGTGTATTACTGTTTCATGAGAAACTATTTGTTCTGTAAGCCTTCACCTGAAGTATAATAAAAAAGAAAACGAAATTTGTATTAAAAATAAATAAATAAAAATGAAGTCTCTTGGAATTGTCAAAAAAAAAAGAAGAAAAGGAAAGTATCTCTTTAAAGGGCAGTGCATAGTGAAGGCAACTGAACACAATTTAAACCTTTCTTGATGACTCAGGGTTATCATTTTGAATCTGTTACAACACTGTGTATGCTTAATACTTACTAAGTGCTGGGTTTTTAACAACTGCAACCAATGGTCTCTAGCTGTTGGAAATTTTTTCTCCATTTCATTATTTTTCTGCCTCTCCCCTTTCTCACTTTTTATTGCTGCTAAGGTACCTGACTGTGGTTGCCCCTCTCTCTCGCTTAAATGCACATGTCAAGTCTTTGCTCTTCTTGGGAGAGGTCATCACAATTGTGTGAAAATAGGAATGTATAGGCTCTGAGTGAGAATCTATCACTCGAGCAATTTGGTGACTCCTGTTTTAACTGAATAGAGGTCCTTTTTGGCAATTTTGTGAAGTTTGAGTGTGGAGTCACATGGCCGTATTTGGATCGTAGGGTGGTATTGGGTCCCAGAAAGCCATTCCAGGGAGGATATGAAAATGGATGGGGTCCACAAGGTCAGAAAAGCAAGTGACCGGTTTCCTTTCCCTGGAAGCCTTCCTGGAGAAGAGGGAATGGGCCCAGTTGGGATTTAGTGGTTCAGGGGGAAAAGAGAGAGTGAATGAATGTATGAGAGGCTGAGCGAAGCTCAGAGCTGGGAAATCAGCCTCAGGCTGTACCTGTCTTCATGGTGGCCTTTCATGAACACATCTTGCAGGACTAATGAAAAGTCTGACATAAGCCATTTCCTTTCTAACCCCTTCCCTGTCAAGTCTTGCATTGACCATAGAAGTATTTCCATTGTCATAATTTGTTCTGTTTTGTTATCAAATATTTTCTGTTTCTCAAAGGCATTTTGTTTTTTCGTGAAAAATACATGGAAATCGCTGTCTTCTGTTTGTCTTGAACTTCTGTTTTGCATCAGACCGTGGAACTGGGGCAGGAGCACGAGGGCAATCTCAGCGAGTACTTCAGTGTATCCCTTGCTGATGAGAATGGGCCAGAAATGCCCATTATTATCACTGTTATTTAACATTATTCTAGAAGCCCTAGCCAGTGTAATAAAACAAGAAAAATAAGAAGTGTACATATTGGAAAGGAAAATATTTTTAATTTTTAGATGGTTTACTTTAATATTCAAAGGGATTGACTGAAAAAATATTGGATCTAATCAGAAAGTTTTAAGATTGCCAGTTAAAAAACACCAATTCAAAATGAATAGTTTTCCCATGTACCAACAAAATAATTTAAAATCCCATTCACAATAGCAACTTAAAATATGAAACAAGTAGAAATTACAAGAATACATTCTGATATGTGAGACCCAAGAGAAGACTAAAATACATTAAATGTTATGTTAAATACTGTACAAAGGAGCCCTGGTGGTACAGTGGTTAAGTGCTTGACTACTAACCAAAACGCTAGTGGCTCGAACCCACCAAGCAGCTCTGTGGGAGAAAGACCTGGTGTGATCTGCTCCCTTTAAGATTACAGCCTAGAAAACCCTATGGGGCAGTTCTACTCTGTCACATGGAGTGGCTATGCGTCAGAATGGACTTGATAGTACCTAACAACAATACTGTACAGAAGCAAATTCTTTATAGATTAATTTACAAATTTAGTGTGATTCTAACCAAAACCCCGAAAAGTTTTTTATTTTTTTGGAGCTTGACTGAATGATTCTGAAGTTCAGGAGAATACTACTGGTTAGATATAAAAACAAATTGTAAAACTATGATAATTAAAATAATATGATACTAGCCCCATAAGAGACATCATCTACATCAATACACTAAAGTAGATAATCCATAAGTGGGACCAACTGAATCTAAGTATTTAATGTATGAAAGGTAACATTTCTAACTCACAGTGACATGATGAAATATTCAGAAAAATTTTCTGGAATAGTTAGCTAGCTATTTTGAAAACAATAAAGGTAAGGACATTCCTTACCTCATGTTATATACCATAATACATACCAGAGTTTGTTAACTTTAAACAACAAAAGAGCTAAAAAGTTAAATTTGAACAACAAAGCCAGAAGAAAATACAGAGGAAGTGTCTTATGATTTAGATATTTCTTCAAAGGCAGAAATTATAAAAGATAGAGACACTTAACTGCATGAAAATTAAAAGCATCATTATAGTAAAATAATTAAAAGACTGAATTAGGAAATTTATTTGCAGTGTATAATAAAGGATTGATGCATTTAAAATACAAGATCGTAATGATAAAAATACAGATAGTTTAGTAGAAAAAGTGAAGGGCATGAACAAGGTCTTCATAAAAAATAATTCTCGATTAAACTTATGAAAAAAGTTTAACTGAATGAGCAGTAAAAGAAACACAAATTAAAATAACAATGAGCTAACCTTTTTTCTACTAAATTTTCAAGTATTAAAAGGAGTTATAATACCTGGTGTTGGCTAGGTTATGTAAAATGGACGCTCATAAACTCTGCAGATAAGTGTTTATACTGGCATAGCTTTTCTGGAGAGTAGTAGAACAATATCTAACAAGAGCTTTAAAATTTTATAAACAAAAAATAGGCATACCCCTAACCTAGAATAATTATATGTAAACATTTAGCTCTAAGGATGTTCATTATAACATTACTTACAATGAGGAAAAATTGAAAACAACCTAAATGACCAAAATAGGTGATTAGTTAAACAAATTATGGCCATCTCTTGGGAAAAAAATTGTGTCAAAATAGGTATCAAATTCTGATATTTGGTTGGAAAATATTTATTAATATGAACATGTTCACAATATTAAAAAAAAACAAACCCAAAACCAAACCTGTTGCTGTGGAGTTGATTCCGACTCGTAGCAACCCTATAGGACAGAGTAGAACTGCCACATAGAATTTCCAAGGAGCGCCTGGTGTATTTGAACTGCTGACCTTTTGGTTAGCAGCTGTAGCACTTAACCACTACACCACCAGGGTTTCCGTTCACAATATATTGATGGTAAAAAGGTGGCCTTAATAGTCTGTCCCAATGTGATGCCACTTTTTTTTTTTTTTACAAAAAGAGCTTTATTGAAGTATAATTTACATACCATAAAATTTTGATAATACTTTTGTAAAGAATACATATACATATATATATGTATGTGTGTAAGTGGGTAAGAAGAAAGATGGAATAGACATACATCAGCATATTAATAGTGAATTTCTTTGGATAATGGAACAGTGGAAGATTTTGGGTTTTTTTCCTCAGTTCTTTCTGGTTTTCCAGATTTTTGGCATTTAAGTGCTTTGCACTTAAAGCTGTTTTATGGAGAGAAAAGTTCGTCTGGAGCTATACTTTAAATCTGGGTTATTTTCTCTTGCCCTGTCATTTCTGAGATATAAGAGAACAGAAGGTGAGGAAGCATTTGAATTTATGTACAGGGGTGCTGGGCTGGCATTTGTGTGGAACCTGAACTCTCAACAGTCCAAGCAGTTGTAAAGAGTAATTAAACGCTCCCTGAGCAACTGGGCCTCTTATCAGCCTTTAACCCTCTTGTCCAGATAGGGTGTCTTTTATTCAGAGACTTACTAATCAACTGGGGGAAAAAAAAAAACCACCCATTAAACAGTTTGACCTCAGCCCAAGAGGAGAGCACACAATGGTAAAATGGCTGAGCTTCAGACTTAGAGAGATGTTATGCTGTGTTTTTAAATTCAGTCCAGGTTCCTAGGAGGAAAAAACCCATCAATTATGTTGGCTCTAGAAAGATCCGAGTCAACATATGACATCATTGACTCTTCCTTCCCTGCTGGACATTTTTTGGAGGGAATGCAAGAAGAATTGTCAACATTGGAATAAACAGAATAGAGACCAAACTCCTCATACTTTTGTTTCTGAGTTTAGTTCCAACCCAATAGCTTATCATACATAGTGAGACTATATCATAGGGCTTTTGTGCAAGGGTGGAATTGTTGCTTATTTATTAATTAGAGTCCTGTATAGTCACTTGTTATTGTTTGAACTAGGCACTCATCTTTAGCATACTATTTGGCGTTTGCCTCTAAATGCTGTCCTGAAATGTAGTAGGTGTGGGCATCACATCTTTTATTTCAGTCCATAGCTTCACAGAGTATTGCAATGAGGTCATAGGGTTTGTTTTGATTATATATTTCAGCAGGAATGTAAACATGACCCTGTTTGATTGATCCGCTCATTGTTCTTTTCCTATTACTGACAGTAACCTTTGAGCTTTGGCTAGAGTAGTTTGGCATATTTCTACACATTATGTATGTAAGTACATGTGTTTGTGTCTCTATCTCTGTCTAATTAGAAAGCTACAAGTCCTAAGTTTATAGCTGGATTCCCTTCCCAGCAAAGAACCAACAGGAAGGAAAGCTGAGACACAGCCAGCCTTCGCACGTGAAAGCATTGTGGTTTGAGTTTTATTTTTTTTTGATGTTCCACATAGCCTTGTAATCGCTTATTTTTGGCAAGCCAGGACTGAATCTGTGGTCTGGTAGCCCTGGGCAACCAAAAGCTGAGACAAACAGAGGAAGTGTCCTTGCTCACATGTTTCTCCAGCCACCTCATCTTTGCCTGGCACAGCCACCCTGCTTTCCAGGTGGAGCCCGTCAGCTGCAAGGTCTGGGAAGGCAGACCTTTCCCCACGTGGAGCGCCTTTAGGTTGTCCCCCTGCCCCTGGGTCCCTGTTGCTCATGACTTCCCTGCATCCTTTAATTTGTCCACAGTCTGGAATTTATTTATGGCAGACTTTGTGGTAAAAACTGGTAGGTCTTTATTTTCTTAAAATGGCCTGAAGGCTGTGGGAAGTAGAGTAGGGAGTTTGCTTGCTACTTCTCCACCTCATCACACTCACACACATGCAGACTTACACCTGCGCATATACACACTCTGATCATCGCCCTGCTGCCCAGGGTTTTGTGTCTGGTGAGCAGTCTTGATGGACAAGGGTGTTGTCGGGAAATCTGCAGAGCCTTGGGCTGTGGGCTGCGTGTGCTAACAATTACAGTGAAACCTGCGAAAGCTGGAACCTGTGTCAGGCGGAAACCTGTCAGAGAAGGAAAACTCAAAACTAAAACGAGGTAGGATTTTTAATAGAGCGTGATAGAAAAGTGTGGTAAGACTTACCCTGTCAAAAGCAGAAAAGTTGGAAGACCCAGAAAAACAATGCAGTCCAGTCGAGTTCCAGCTCTCACAGGTTTCGCTGTATTAGGAAACTCACCACCTCCTAGGCACTCTTTCCCACGTGGAAAGGGAAAAGAGAGAACTAGGTCGTCATTCTCAGCCTGTAGTCCCCATATCCCTAGGGGTTTTTGAAAGTATAAATAGCTTTAGTATTTTATAAGCCTGATGAAAATTTACCTGAGTGATGTGTCGTGGGTAACCCGAGGATCAAGTTTCTTTGCTTTTGACTGCAGTTACATGGACTCTGTCAGTGATGATTAGTTTGTGTTATCAGCTCTGACTGGCAGGTTTACTTGCATTTGATTAAAAAGAAAATGGGAAATGAATTTATTATTTCTTAATATATCCCATTTGATAGGAAGATAGTTGAAATCATGGTTCCTGGTGGCTGGGAGTGGGGAGGGATACCCTGTTTATGTTTGTTGACTCAGAGTCTGTCTGAGTTTCCCTGCTCTGCGTTGACTGGCTATTATTTTATGATCATGCTTGCTTGCTGTATAAACAGGACAGATCCGTTTTGTTCCTTTTGGTCTTACTCAGTTTTATGCAGAAGACTCTCTTGCTAGAGGGATAATTCAGGGTTCCATGCCTTTCTTGTGACATTGGGAGCCTCGGGCCTCCTTCTCTCAATAACTCCTTTATCCAGTGCCTTCTTTGGTATCCTCTGCCTGAGGCTCACCCCTGCTGAGCCCTGTGGGTGGGGGTGCTTGCTAAGGTCTTCTAGAGCACACTCTCCACAAGCAGCAGGGCGACCTAGGCTACCAGGGCCTTGGGCAGAGGGGCAGGGCTAAGACGCTGCCTTGGCTCCCTTCTGCCTCCTATGCTGCAGTGGCCTTCTAGGTTCTGTGTCCCTAAGACCCTCCAGACCCCAGCCCCTTTCATATTATACCTGAAAGTAAAATTGAACATTTGTAGAGTCATTTCTGTGTGCAAGGAATTGTGTCAAGTGGCCTTATATCCTCAAGACACTCCTACTTTACTTTTTATTTACTTAACAAATGTTTATATAGGACTGTTGCGCCAGGCACTGTTATAAACCCTTTACAAACATATCATTTAAGCTTCATAACGGCTCTATGAAGTAGATACTATTATTGTCCCCATTTTACAGACAAGAAAACTGAGACTCACAGAGATCAGAATATCAAGATTACACAGCTAGTAAGTGGCAGAACTGGGATGCAAACCCAGGCAGTCTTGACTCCAGAGTTCATGCTTTTAACCTCTGCAGTATGAAGCAGGCACTGTTATTGTTCTATTTTGCAGATGGTCCAAGGCCATAGAACTAGTTCGTGGCAGAGGCAGGATTCAGGTGGACAGTTGAACTCTGGGGACGATGAGGTGATACTGTTAACCTCTGCAGTACACTCCCTTTGGCTTTTCCTCATGCCCCATATCCCAGCACATTCAGCGCACACAGTTAACATCATTGGGGTCATTCTTATAAAATGTTATTTTTACTGGTTCTCTAACATTTCTTTAATAACGAGAGAATATTTCAGCCCAGCTCTTCCATTGGTGGAGTTGAGGTGACTTGGCCCAGTAGTCTGGGTGGGGAGCTCGAGAGCCAGTATCCTTGAGGGCCTGTGATGTCCTTTGGATCTAGAAGTCTTCTGAGAGAAGTCTGGAGGTGGGGCCAGGAAGAGAAAGTACTCCCAAAGACTTTAGAATTCTTAAAGGAGTTCTAGAATTGAAACACAAACCTGAAGCAAAGTTTGTGTTTCTCCTGTTGATGACTCAAGGAGATGCAGTGCACATGGTTTCTTTTTTTTTTTTCCTGGACTCAGATTTAGAATGCCTGTCTAATTACAGGAAACAGAAACCTTTCCTCACAGTTAGCCAATGATTTCAGCATCTCCTGGAGAAGTTCTACATGGACCTGAAGTTTGAAGCTTTGCATTCTAAGGAGTTTGGCTGGGATTTTCTCCTTTGGCTCTCCTTGCCTTCTCTCTGTGCCTCGATTTCATCATCCTGCTGTGGGGATGGCACTTTCTAAGTGTCTGTCAGTGAACGTAAACATGGAGCTTGAGACAAAGCGCAGCTTCTGTCTGTACCCTGGGAAGAGAGGCTCCAAATACCTGAGCCCGAGGGGCCTGGGCTCTGTCTCCAGAACTGTCACTGGCTTGCCCAGATCTCGGATGCCTTACAAGGCAGCTTTAGCTGGGGATCACCTTAGGGATCAGGTTGGTAAAGCTGAGAGGGGTTGAGGAGGGTACTAGATAAAATGGTGGACATAGCCATTTAATCGTGTCCTTGTTAAATTGGTAAAGTAACTTCTTTGTACAGCTGGTTGATCTAATCTCTTATTTATTGCTCCGTCTCCTAGCTGGTCTTGGAAGGTGGCCATTTATCTGAAACAGAGACAGCCTAGTCTAGTGAAAAGAGCTTTGTTTTTTTAACCCTTTTAAATAATGAGCCAATAAAATAAAAATACCATCGTTGGCTGGGATGCAGTGAGAGTGGCATCCTGATGCATTGCTGGTGACAGTGTAAAATAGTGACTCTTTCTGAAGGCAGTGTGGTCATCCATACTAAGAACCACAGTGAATCCAGTAATCCCAACTCTTGAACCCTCTCCAGAGAAAACCATTTAAAATAAGGGAAAAGTTATTTGCATTAAGATGTTCATAAGAGCATCATATATAATAGAAGAAAATTGGAAGCAACCTACAGGTTTAATGATAGGGGAATGGTTAAGAAAATAATAATAGATTCCCCCAAAGAATAGCTCTCATTAAAAATTAATTATGAATTCTAAAAGACAACATGTTATTAAGAAACCACGATTAAAGTAAGCATGCTCTGTGGTTATACCCGCATAAAATATATGACATTACAAATCTGGAAGATCATATAGAAGATGATTTATAGTTGTTTTTAGAGTGGTGAGATTATAGGTAATATTTTCCCCTATTATAAAAAAAGTGAAGGAAACAGTATCAATTTTGGATTCAGACTTGGATTTAATTCAGGTGTTGCTATATCTCATTGTGTCTTCTAGCAACTCTTCTCTGAGACTCAGATTCTTCATCTGTCAAAAATGATAGAAAAATTTCCAAGTGTCCCTGAATCCAAACCTGATTCTAGCCACTGACAGTCTCTTCAAGTAGAATCTGTCAGACTTGCTTTTATGAATAAATAAAACTCCTGGGCAATTAGTAGCATCATTGTGCACACAGTTAAAGTTCTATAAGCACTTCTGTTGGTTAAACATTGTTCCTATAGATTTGTTCTCACTATATGGGGTCCCTGCGAGTCCGAATCGACTTGATGGCAATGTTTGTTTGTTTTTTTTTTACAGTTCGATAAAACCTTGCAGATAGTACTCAACCCATGCACAACAATTCTGAATGAGTCTTGAGTAAATGAACAAGTCCTACCACGGAGGCTAATATTTAAGTAAAGCAGTTTCTGGTGATGTGGGTCGCTCCCCACCATGACTACAGATTGACTGGAGGTGGGGGGCAGTTCCTGGGAAGATTGACTTTATGCTGTTTGCAGCTGGGCCTGAGGGCTGTCCCACTCTTTCCAGGTCTGCTTTTGATGAGTCAAGGAGAGGATTTCTGCTCATAGTTTGGTCCATCACTCTGGAAAGATTTACACATTATAAATGACCCTTCATCACCACACACAGATTTTATTAGCCTGGCCTTTGATTTTAAATGCAAGCAGGCTGTGTGCAAGCTATACCAAGCCTCAAAGAAAAGGGCTTTATGAGGTGCTGAAGTTTTGACAAGCTCTTTACCTGAGGCCCAAAATTGACTTTCACTGACTCACATTGGATATTCCCCCGTCTCTACTGGGCTAAGTTCATTAGCTGCCCATTTAAGTGAACTTACATATGTTTTTGATGATAGAAAAGGGTTTAGGTATGGGAATTTGAGGTGAGTGCTATTAATAGTGGAGTCCCTGGGTGGCGCAAACAGTTAATGCACTCAGCTGCTAACCCAAAGGTTGGAGATTTGAGTCCATTCAGAGGCACTTCAGAAGAAAGACCTGGCGATCTACTTCCAAAAATTCAGCCATTGAAACCCTGTGGAGCACAGTTCTACTCTGACACACATGGGGTCGTCATGAGTCAGGGTCAACTCTATGGCAACTGTTTTTTTTTGAGGGAGGGCCATTGATAGAAATGCCAAGAAGGTAGGTGTTTGTTAGTAAAGGCTTAAAAACAAGGCAAATTGCTAAGAACCCCAGTTTGGATTCAAGCTCTGTGAGTTACTGTCAGCACAACTGCAGGCAAGTCATGTGGCCTCCAGTGTCTTCATTGGTGAAACGAGGATAATAATACTTACCCTGCCTACCCAGTTTGAGGATCAAATGAGATAAGTTAAATGATATAAAAAATATAGTAATGTGAGATTGATACTGCTATCAAGTAAATGCAAACAGTGGCATGAAATTGTAAAATGGTTTTAATTGTCCCATTCCTACTTAAAAGAAATTCTGAAGAAGAGGTGAATATGTTTCCCTAAATTGGTGTGCTATTATTATGCCTGTGTTAAACCCATGAAAGTGGAATGGAAAGCCAAAGATGACTTTCTAAGAGCATTTTTTGAATCAGAAATAAAATTAGGTTTGGAATCTGGGCCTTTTCTCCACCCTGTCCTCCATGTCTCCTTTCCCAGCCTCCAGCTCTGGCTTCTGGAATCCCACAATCATCTTCAAGTGGCCTTGAAGGAATGGGCAACCTTATTACAGTGGGCCCAGGTCACCAGAAGGGAGATCTGGCTGTGGGTGGGCTGCAGGTATGGAAAGCTCCAGGTGTACACTTTCAGCTTTGGGATGAGCAGCTCCATTCGGTACAGCAGGTGCCAACCCTGACAGCTGATACTGTGTGTGAGTCCCATTTACCTCCACCTGTTTATTAAGGGGATTTGCCTGAGCTGTAGACGGCTGCCTTCCCCAGGTTCAGCCAGAGGTGAGTGCTGAGGCCAACGCTAGCTCCTAGGAAGACTGTGAAAGCAGAGGAATGGGTGAAGGGGGAGGAGATCAGGGGAAAGGGCAGAAAAGAGGTGGCCCAGAAGAATGAGAAAGGAAAAGACAGAAAAGATTAAGAAATAAAGAGACTCGTACAGATCAGTCAAAGAGGGAGCTTTTGAGTAAATGTCAGAAAGGGAATGGAATTCAGTGAAGTAGGAAAGCTCCTGGGGACACCAGCATTGAAAATATGGGTGAAGAAAGAGGAGCTACGGAAACATCATTCTGAGAAGCAGGGGAGAAGCATGGCAAGAGTGCTGTTAAGAAAGCAGAGAGGAAGAGCTTATGGGCAGGCGTGGGCCCAGATGGCTGTGATGCTGGGAGTGTTCACTCAGATGAGGGCTGAGAAGGGTGGTAAAGAAGAGGATGGTGGTGAGATGGAGCAGGGGTACCGGCAGGGTGGAAGGAAGTGTGTAGTGAGCTGTGAGTGAATGAGAGGTGAGAAAGCGGGGAGTTACCGACATTCAACTCTTTCCAGAGCTTGATGAGAAGGGAAGGGGAGGAATAGAGTAGTAGCCTGAGAAGCAAGCAGAATCATTTCAGATGTGTATTTTTTAATGCGTTTTTTTCTCCTAACTAGAGTGTAAGCATTTGAAGAGCAGCGTTTATATCTTCTATCCCTTTGTTTCCTCCAAAGCTGGCTGATCCTCAGATCACTCAAGAAGTGATTTGCTGTTTTATAAATACTTTTTACTGGATCTTGCCTCAACCCTCATTCCCATCAGATTCTGGCTCAGTAAATTCTAGCATTGCTTCCTGGATTTTGAACAATTACTTATGACTGAACTGGATTTATATGAATATATTAGGTTAATTTAAAGAGCAAAATTGCATTAAAGAAAGTCTGGGAATAAAGAAAAGAATGTGACTGCTTAAGGGGGACTTGATTTTCTCCACTTATCATAATGTTACTTAATGGTCTGGTTGTGAGGATTTTTGTTTTCTGAACATGGAGTAGGACATCATACTCGATAAAGGAGAGGATCAGCAAAAAAGAGGAAGACCCTCAAATAGATGGATTAACACAGCGTCTGCAACAGTGGGCTCAAACATAGCAATGATTGTGAGGATGGCACGGACCAGACAATGTTTTGTTCTATTGTACATAGGGTTGCTATGAGTTGGAACTGACTCATCGGCACCTAACAAGAACATAACGGGGACTACTGAAGTGCTTCAGGGGATCAGGAAGCATGTATTAATATGTCTGTAACTGTTAAGCTAACTGCACAGTCTTCTCACCTGTTGTCTTAGGTACCCTACCAACCAGTTGCTGTCCAGTCGATTTCGACTCATGGTGAGCCCATGGGTTGCAAAGTAGAACTGTGTTCCATAGGATTTTCATGGCTGACCTTTCAGAAGCAGATTTCCAGGCCTTTCTTCCAAAGTGCCTCTGGGTGGATTCAAGCCATCAACCTTTTGGTTAATAGCTGAGTAATTAACCGTTTGCCCCACCCAGCGACCCCCTTAGGTACTTAGTGCCGCCATAACAGAAATATCATAAGTGGGTGACTTTGAAGGATAGAAATTTACTTTCTCATAGTACAGGAGGCTAGAAGTCCAAATTCAGGGCATGACTTCAGTCTGTTTCAGCTTCTAATAGCTGCCAGCAATCCTTGGCAGTCTTGGGCTTGTAGATGCATCTGTTTCTCTTGTCTGTCTTTCTCTTCTCACCCCCGAGTGTGTCTCTGTGTCTGTTCTGGCCTTTTATAACTCAGAAGTTATTAGGTTTAGGATTCACACTACACTGGTAATGATCTAGTAACATAACAAGAGAAAACCTCTGTATCTGAACAGAATCACATCCACAGGTACAAGGGCCAGGAATTCACCACATATTTTTGGGGGACATAGTTCAATCCATAATGCCTATTTATTGAATTGGGTCACTTGCTTTAGTTATAAAATATAAAGGAATTAAACACCTCATTCTCTTTTAAGCAGTAGTGATTCAGAGCAGGGGCTCTGGAGTAGGACAGCCCAGGGTCAGATTCTGGCTCTGTCCGTCACTAGTTCTGTTAGCAAAAGCACGTTACTAACCACCTTCCTGAGTTCTTCCGGGTGCTTTACTTGGCAGAGGCATGGGCAGGATGAATATTGAGCAGTTTGAACTCACCAAACTTTGTCTGCACCCACCAAGTGGCTCTGTGGGAGGAAAGACCTGGCAATTTGCTCCCCTAAAGACTACAGCCTAGGAAACCCTATGGGGCAGTTCTACTCTGTCATATAGAGTCACTAGGAGTCAGACTCAGCGGCACACAACAATATTCATATCTCGAGGAGCCCTGGTGGCATATTGGTTAAGCGCTCAGCTCTTGACTGAGAGGTCGGCAGTTTGAACCCACCAGCTGCTCTGTGGGAGAAAGATGAGGCAGTCTGCTTTAGTAAGGATTAGAGCCTTGGAAACCCTATGAGGCAGTTCTACTCTGTCCTTTAGGGTCGCTGTGAGTCAGAATCAGCAATGAGTTTGTTTTTTTCTGTATGCCAGGCCCTCTGCTTGGTGCTTTTTAAGTACCTTGAGCAAGTGACTTTATCTTGCTGTCCCTCAGCTTCTTCACCTGAGAAGTGGAGCCAACACTGGTACCCTCCTTAAGGGGCTGTTGTAAGGATTGGGTGAGAAAATCCATGAAAGATGTGTCGAATAGTAGCAGACTCAAAGGAAGTTCTCAGTAAATACTATTTTTACCATTATTACCATCCTCTTAAGTATTTGACTTGTACTTAGGTTAATGCAAATCACTGTTTCTTTGTCGCAGTGGTTAAGAGCTATGGCTGGTAACCAAAAAAGTCAGCGGTTTGAATCCACCAGCCACTCCTTGGAAACTCTGTGGGGCAGTTCTACCCCGTCTGGTAGGGTTGCTGTGAGTCAGAATCGACTCGATGGCAACAGGTTTTTTTTTTGGTTACCAGAGGCAAGGAGGCCCCCTTCACAAGCTATCAGGATGAAACCAGGTCAGTTTAAAAGCCAGCCAGCGAGGGTCTGTAATGTGGACTGATGGGAGAGCTATGCACTCCTAGAACCTTGGTGGAGCGCCAGGGAGTTTTCATATTGAGTGTTTAATCATGTGGTCACGTAGCTGGGCCCCTTGGTGGAAGAGGTTCACCAATGCTCCATTACTAGTGTCTGCCAGCTGCGTTACTTGCCAGAGGCAGGAGTGATGTGTATACTTATTGAGCACCTTCAGCACCCTGGGCTTGGTGCTTTGGGGACAGTAGAGAAGGGAATATCAATAATAATAGGTCATTTTTGATCATTGCTTTATAGTTTATGGACACCATCTTATTTAACACTCACAAAAATGCCATGAGGTCAGTTATTATCTTTGCCATTTTGTAGATGAGAAAACTCAGGCAGAAGCATTATATATAGTTCCAGCTCTTAGGAAACCACTTCTTTGCATTGTGTGGGAAATAGTCTATTTGTACAAGTTAAGTAGTTAACCATGTAAGGCAGCATGTGCTTAAAAAACAAACAAACAAACAAAAAAACCCTTTCAGTCCAGCCGATTCCAACTCATAGTGACCCTATAGCTCGCCGTAGCTCTTAATCACTTACTGCACCACCAGGGCTCCAGCGCTTTAGAGGCACCTAAGTACTTAACAGAGGGGTTCATAAAGGAATAGAAGGCTATCTTCCTGCTGGTGCTCATTGGCACTAGATCTAGTGTCAGCACTCCTTTCAGTATTTACAGTGTTGACTCATTTACATCTCACTAGGAGCCCTGAAAGGAGCTCCTTGGCACAGTGGTTAAGCCTCAGCTCTTAACCAAAAGGTCCGTGATTTGAACCTACCAGCTGCTCTGCGTGAGAGAGATGTGGCAAGATTTACAGCCTTGGAAACCCTATGGGGCAGTTCTACTCTGTCCTATAGGGTCCTTATAAGTTGGAATCAACTCGATGGCAATGGGTTTAGGAGCCCTGGTAGTGCTGTGGTTAAAGTGCTTGGCTGCTAAGCAAAAGTTCTGTGGTTCGAACCAGCTACTCCTTGGGAGAAAGATGTGACTATTCTGCTTCTGTAAAGATTTGTTGCTGTTAGGTGCCATAGAGCTGGTTCTGACTCGGTGACCTTATGTACAACAGAGCAAAACACTGTCTGGTTGTGTGCCATCCTACTCTGTCCTGTAAGATTGCTGTGAGGTGGGATAGACTTGATGGCAATGGGTAAGAACCCTGTGTGTTAAGAACTAGTATGAGACCCACTTTACAGGCGAGGAGTATGGTGCCAGGAGAGACAGAGTATCTTGCCCAAAGTCACATAATGGTACTCAGGTCACTGACTCCTGAGTCTTTCCACTATGGCGTCTCATATGGCTACTCCTTATATTTCCCAGGGCGTTCTCTTCCCTTTCTGCTTTTCTCCAGAGCAAAGCCCTGTTATCCTAACTGGCTGGCTGGGCTCTCAATGGCTCTTATCTCCCCACCAACAAAAACCGTTCCCTGCCTGGTTGAATAGGTCACACAGCATTTTGCTGAGTAGATGCCCTCTCAGGGAAAAGCTGCCTAGATAAGCAACAGTGGTTTGTGTTGTCGTCTCCCTGATTGTTTGCTTTTAATTCTAGCTGATTAATTTATCTAAGACGGGGGTAGGGGAGAGACCAACACACACAGAGTTAAATGCAGGGACTAGAGAATGAGGCAGGGAGGACTCCGGGATGGGAGGCAGGAGATGAGCAGTTCTGATAAATACCCGAGGCAGACAGTGTTGTGTGCGCTGACTAACGGAGTTTTCAGAACCACCCCTAAGTGCGGCTGTGTCTGAGGGTTTGAAGGGACTCCTTGGGCAGGGGTGGGATCTGGCAGGGCTGGGCTGAGAGTTCTCTGCTCCTTCCTTTCTTCTGTCCCACCTACTTATCTCCCCTGGCAGGCTTTTAGAATGTGGTTTCTGCTCACTTGCTTCAATTCCAGAACAGGATCTGTGGTGATGACTTTTCTGGCATCTTTATGTGTTTTGAGTATGAAGTGCCCCTAATTGTATCCATGTCAGTTTCTTGGTTGTGATATTGTACTATAGTTAGGCAAGATACCACCATTGGGAGAGACTGGGTAAAGGGTGTGAGGACCTCTGTATTATTTCTTACAACTGCATGTGAATCTACAATTATATCAAAATAAAAAGTTACCAAAATATTGGAGTCCTTTAACAGTTGTAATAGAAGTAGTCATAGTCCTTTGGAGATAGCTGATGTCTTCTAGGTTAAAGCACTTTCAGATACTGCCTTGCAACTTCTAACTTCAGGGCACTGTCCTGGGCATGTTCTTGGCTCCCTCATAAACCAGATTCGTGGGCCTACCACTTAAACCACGATGGTGTTTACAATTGCTCATCCTGAAGTTGGTTTGCCTTAGGGCTCCAAGGAATGAAAATTGAGTGTATGCCAGATGTTGTACCAGGTGCTTTCAGATACACTTTCTCATTTAAACTTCTTGCAGCCCTGCAATGTAGGTCGTTTCATGCCAATGTTTTACATATGAGAATATGGAGGCCCCAAGAAAACACATGCCAAGTAAGTGCTGCATCAAGAACCAGAGCTAGGATCTCTTTGCCCACAAAGTCCTTTCTCTTTTCACTGCACAATGGATGGTTCCGTTATTGAGCTTTTTCTCAAGTCTAACACAAATGGAAAGGAACCAGCTGCAAGGCAAAAGCCAAGCTGTTGCAGAGGCAAATAGCTTAAGAAGGTCACCAAAGAAGAGGCCTGTATGTTCCATAAAGTCATTTTCAGGCTTGTGTCCTTAGTGAGGAATCTCTGCTCCCTCCGGAAGTGAATGTGACATTTTGCCCTGTTCTCTGGAGCAGCTCTTCCCAGGAGAGCTTCTGTGGAAAGAGATCTGTGGGAAAACATGTGGAAGCTTTTCCCGGACACGTTTCTGAATGTCATTAGCTCTTGGAGGAAACATGATTATTTCCCTGAAGCTCTCAGCTTTGTCTGAGTCCTGAGTTTTCAAGGGTTCATAACTCTAGGAAATGTTTTTGGATTTGGGAGGAAGCCACAGTATTGCAGCCTGGAAACTTGATGTATTTGGAAATGACAGTGCTGTTGTATAGCAAACAGCATCCTCATTGGTAAAATGGGTGTGAGTGAGTGGAGGTGGAAGGGAGGTCAATGGGAAAAGATTTACACTCAGTTAGTTGGTGGTACATTGGTTAAGTGCTCAGCTGCTAACTAAGAGGTTGGCAATTCAAACCCACCCAGCAGCTCCACAGGAGAAAGACCCAGTGATCTGCTCCCATAAAGATTACAGCCTAGAAAACCCTATGGGCCAGTTCTGCTCCATCCTGTAGGGTTGCTGTGAGTTGAAATCGACTGGATGGCTCACGACAGCAATAACAATGATATTCAAAGTGGTCCACAGGTAGCACCAGTAGCTCCTGGGAGCATATTAGAAATGCAAATTCTCAGGCCCCAACCCGAACCTACAGAATCAGAAACTCTAGGGGTGAGGTCCAAGAATCTCTGCTTTAATAATGTTAATATTATTAAATAAAATATTTAGTATTATTATTAGTCAAATATTTAGTAAAACTTTAAATACAAACATAACATAATTCACCAGTTTTTCCCTTAATATTATGGGCTTTCCCTGCTACCATGTCATTAACTATTTATGAAGTATTATTTTAATGGCTATGTAATATTACATCACATGAATAAATCCTAATTTTTAAGTCATTCTTCAAATGTGAGGCATTATAACATAACTCAGGATAATTATAACTCAGGGTAATTCTCAGGTACTCTAACATCTGAGGAGCATAGCACCAGATGATTTTACATACCCTTGGGATTTAGGATAGTGTCCTTTCACCAGTCTGAGTTGTCCCTGTCAATTGTCACTCACCATTTTACAGAAGGGTAGACAGAGGAAGAGCAACACTAAGTGGCTTGCTTGAGAAATCTGTGGTAGGAATGAGCATCCTGTATATCTTACTCTCAACTTTGAGGCTAATGAGAAGGTAAGAAAATCTTATGGATGACTTCTGAAAGATATATTTTTTTCCTCAGAAAAATTTTTTTAAAAGTACTGAAGGAGAGCTAGTACCACCATATGTTAAGATGCATTAAAAAAGCTGCTGTATTTAATACCAACACAGAGATAAATGGAGCAAAATAGCTAGAGACAGAATCTGGTATTGTCTGTCTGTTTTGTGTGTATAACACACGTTATATGTGTATTTACAGTATTAGTAAATCTTTTATTAATAATATTGATATATTAAAGGATTTATTTAGTAATAATAATAATAGCATATTTAAAAGTCACCATAAATAAAGCAATAGGGGAAAAGGATTATTCAGTAAACGGTGCTGGAACAATTAGTTAACTGTTTGGTAAAACAAAATTAGATTCTCAGCTCATTCTTTTCACCTGTATAAATACCTGATGTGTTAAAAAATACAGATAAGAAATATAGTGGGTTTCTAAATGGTGAGAGACTTTATAAACATATAAAAGAATAAATCCCAGAGGATAAGAAAAAGAATTTGAACAACCTAAAATTAAATTTATGTATGTCAGAAGCATTGTCAATAAAATTAATGAAGCCAAACTGTAAAATTTTTCCAACAAAAATAGTAATATAGTATCTGCTTAAAGAGTAATATAGTATCCATTTAAAGATCTCATACTAATCACAAAGACAAAAGGCTAAAAATCCCAGTAGAAAAATGGGCAAAGAAAGTGAGCAGACAGCTCACAAAAGAAAAGATAGAAATAACCCAGAAACATGAAAAGAATTCAACCCCTCTAGCAAGCAAAGATGGAGCCCTGGTTGCGCAGTGGTTAAGAGCTACAGCTGCTAACCAAAAGCTCGACAGTTGAAATCCACCAGCCGCTACCCTATGGGACAGTTCTACTCTGTCCTATAGAGTCGCTATGAGTTGGAATCAGCTCGATGGCAGTGGGTTTGGTTTTTGGATTTTAGCAAGCAATTAATGTAAATTAATAATTGGGCATCAGTTTTACCAATGAAATTTGAAGAGATTAAAATGTTGGTGAGGGAATGGTGAAATAGGCCTTCCCATCTAGGAAACATGGAAATACAAAATATCCAACATTTGAAGAATGACTAAAAAGTTAGGATTTACTCATGTGAAGTAATATTATGCAGTCATTAAAATAATACTTCATAAATAGTTAATAACGTGGTGGTGAAAGCCTATAATAATATATTCAGTGAAAAAGCAAAATATAAAATTTAAATGCAGACAATTATTTGTTTGTTTATTCATTCTTTGTTAGATCAGATTCAGGCTTGTTTTGGTTAGTTCTCTCTTAACTTTAAGTAAAGGTAAGGTGCTCTTCTCTTCAGAAATAGTTTCAAGGCTCAAATTAACCATCTTCTTACATCCATATACTCAGTGGAAAAGGATTTATGCAGTATCGCCCGCTGGACAGGCAGTCCATCTACTCCTCAGATATCCCAGCATTCCACTGTGCAAGCCAGACTGTCAGGGGACTGTCTTCCCAGTGGGCATCACATGGGCCCCTCACAGAACTGCTTTTACCAACCATGTCTTGGGATGCTAGTGTTATGTGTGACCAGAAGTTTTAGAAAAAGGTAGGCCCGTGAAACTCATTCCTATGGTTACTATGAGCATGTGGATCTTAGTATCAGTACATGTCCTTCTCTTGAAGAGGTGCTTGTTTTTCATCCCAAGGAGATAGATATGTTGAATATACCAGGTTTCCTTCTTTATACTGACTAGAGTGCCTAACTCTGAATTTGTTGTTAGCTGCCCCCTGACTCATGGTGACCCTTTGTACAATGGAAGAAAACGCTGCCCGGTCCTGCACCATCCACATGATCGGTTGTGATCAGACCGTTGTGATCCATAGGGTTTTCACTGGCTGATTTGTTGGCAGTAGATTGCCAGACCTTTTCTTTCTAGTCTCTCTTAGTCTGGAAGCTCCGCTATAACCTTTTCAGCATCATAGCAACACTCAAGCCTCCACCTGCAGACGGGTGGTGGCTGCGCACGAGGTACATTGGCCAGGAACTGAACCCTAGGTTCTCAGCATCGTATGCGAGAGTTCTACCACTGAACCAACACTGCACCCATATAAATTTAAAGTTAGCCTGTGTATAGGACTAAATGTTTATCTACTCATACATACACAGAAAATACACACATGCTAGCCTCATTCCTGGTTTCATTTTATATCCCATCATTGTCTTCCGTTTATCTCATCTTCTTCTACTCTTATTTCTGTTTTATAAAATCTCCTTTTATTTTATATGTCTTTATAAGTGACCTTAAAACTTTTTGGGGAAGAAGATGGGACTACACATAAATAAATTAAAAAAAAAAAATATATATATATATACATATATATATATGTATATATACACATACATATATATATGTGTATATATATACATATATAAAAGAGAGAAAACACCAAAATTTGAGTTATCTGATTTTTTTGGATAATGGAATTACATGTGTTATTAATTTTCCTTAAGATTTTTTATTTTTTAAAAAATTTTCTACTCCAAGCAGGATTATATTATTAGAAAAAAATTTTATTTTTTGGAAAGCAATTTCCATTCAGACCTCATGCCATCCTGTAAAAACAATGCATTTCTGTTTGATAGGCAGTTGTAACTGAGGATCGCACAGGACAGTATTAAGCAGAAGGAGTCTTCAGGCATTGCAACAGCTCTTTGGGTTTGAACAGGAGAAGTTAGTTGAGTTTTCAGAAGAGCACCTCCTTTGGCGATTGACCTGATCTTCTAGGGTGGAGTATGAGAGCCAGAAGGGAACGTTTAGACAGTAAACTAGTTAAGCTGATGCATAGATTATTGCAAATGGTGGTGAGATACTGGGAGGAGGACATTTACCCCAGATGAAAAGGCTGAGGAGGAGATGGCTGAAGTGAAGAGCAAGGGGGAATGGGTTTGCAGAGGGAGCTGCTTGAGCAAAGACCTGGAGGTTGCAAGGAGTTTGGCAGGTCTGAAGTGGATCAGAACTTGCAGATGCTGCCAGATCGCAGCCAAGCAAGCTTGCCTTTGTGTATCTCAAAAATATAGATACCTAGGCTGAATTTTCTTTAGATAAAACTTTTTAAATAAGTATTAGCCTATGTAATTAAATGAATACATACATATCTGTTATCTGTAATATATATAATGTGAAAAAAGGACAGGGTGGCCTGATGGTGATGAGCCAAGGAGTAGTGAGGATATTTGGAGAGATCAGGCAGGACCAACTAAAGGAGTTTGAATTTTACTCTAAAGACAATAAACTGCTAATGAAAATTTAATCAGAGAAGTGATGTGATCTGATTAAAGGTTTAAGAACGTCTTTCTGGCTGATTATGAAGACTGGTTTGGAGTAGGACAGGAGGTAAAACCAAGAGAATGACTAGGGAGATTTTGTACAAACTGATGGCTATAAAGTGATTTTTTGTTTTCTTTTTTGTTGTTGTTGGGGCTGGGGGGACACAATTTAAGGAAAAAGATTGGAATTATTTTTTCAGGGTTTCTGTGTTAGCATATTGGATGGAATAGGCTTGCATTAGACATATACGTCTTCATTGTGTTTGTTAAATAATATTGTATATATTACAGATACCAGATATGTCTGTACCCATTTAATTACATATACTAATGCTTATAAAAAAGTAAATTTTTTCAAAATAAAGTTCAGCCTAGATAACCATAGTTTTGAGATATACAAAGCCAGGCTCAGTTGATTGCAACATTGCAGCATCAGCAAGTTTTGATCCATTTCAGAAATCTGAGCTCACTAGCATTGCCTGGGCTGGCATTTTCTTAGCTCAGAACTGCTTACTGGGTGTAGAAAATCTAATACTTCATTTAGGAAGACTGCTTCAGTGCTTTAGGTGTCAAGAGTTCTGGGTTTTATCTTCTTTGTTAAAAAGTTTGAGTTGACCTTGGACAAGTCATTTCCGTCTGTATTTTAGTGTCTCTGTACAGAAGATAGGTAATAATCATCTTGGGTAAACTGCCTGTCATCATGGTAACTGGGCTAGAGCTCTCTAAGACCTGGGAGAGACAATAGCATATACAAAGGCCCTGTGGCAGGAAGGAGCAGGTTGATATTGTAAAAATGAAAGGCAGCTTGTGTGACTGGAGATCAGAGTGCAAAGGGGAGATGGTACTGGGTGACATTGTAGACGTTGGCCAGGGCCAGTCTGGGCAGGATTTGTAGACCTTGTTGAGGACTTTAATCTTTATCCAAAGAGCAGTGGGAAGCCATTGGAGGATTTAAAAAGGGGAGTGACGTAAGGCTGATAGATATGCCGTCTCATTTCATCCTCATAGCACATGTATGTGGGAGGTAATGTTATCCCCATTTTAAAACAGCACCAAAATTTTAGGCTAGTAGAGATTAAGTAACTTACTCTCAAGGGTACCTTGCTGGTAAGTGGTGGAGCCAGAAAAAAACTCAGGTCTGCATGAGTCCAAAGCCTTTATTCTGTCCTCCATATCAGCCTACCTCAATAATAAAATAACAATAACCACAGCTTTAAATCGCTTTGAACTTGTAAGATGAAAGATCTCCCTTAAATTACAAAGTAGTGTTATGCTACTGAAATATGAGTGGTGATGAGAGAGTGGATATGCCAGGGAATTTTAAAAGGCCCGGTCCATGTGGCTCTGGTCCAGCACCTTAACATTCCTTGCTGTCTGGTGGGGGGCGTCTCACGCATAGCTATCAACATGAAGAAAGATTTGACTGCTTTGGCCGGCCATTTGACACTGCCATTGTCCATAAGGACTCATTGTCCGTGGAATGTTCCTAAGGTTTGTGCTTTCAGGGATTTTGAACTGGGAAACCAGATCTGGGCTGTTTGTGCGTGGTTTCACTGGAGAAATCATCCAATGCCAAGTTCCTTCTTTCTGCTTTCTCTCTCTTGGGAAGTCAAGTGGCTTAAGTGGATTCTTAGAGACTGACTTGTAGAGATCACCATTTCGATTTTGAACCAAAGAAGCCTTATTGAGAGTTGGAATGGAAAAACATCTGCTGGCCCGTGGTCCTGAAGTTCTTGTTGATAATGGCAAGTGTTTGTTTCTTTCTAGTTGACCATGTTGTTCCTGAACCTGGGACAAGCCTGCTGGCTGCCTTTGACCAGTGGAGGGAATGGGCTGACAGCAAGTCCTGCTGTGACTACTCTCTGCATGTGGACATTACCGAGTGGCATAAGGGCATCCAAGAGGAGATGGAAGCCCTGGTGAAGGACCATGGTAGGTTGTGCTAACCCAACACCTCTGGGAATATTTCCATTTCAGTCCATAACCTGGCACGGCTCTGTGAGGATAACATAGAATAATGTTTATAGATCCCATTTGTGCCTCACCCCCATGCTTGCCCCTAGCGAGGAGAGAGGTTAAGGACCACAGCTGATGCTGACTGGAGGTGGCCTAACCCAGTGGAGTAATACAAGCTTTCACTGATAGGAGAACATGAGCCTTATTACCTGGATCTGTTCTTATATAACAGCTGTTTGCAGCCTGTTGGTTTGAGGTAATTATGTTCTCTCGTCAGGTTAGGGAGTTGAAGCTGTAATAATGATTTGCCCGCAAAGGGTAACAAATGCATACCCCAGTGGGGATTCTGGGCCGTTTTAGGAGAGTACATAGGAGCCTGGAGTGGAGGGCTTGGACACCTTCTTTCTGTAGACCTGGAAGGCCCCAGGACAGATTTGAGGGTGGTGAGACTCTTTAAACCTGAGATAACCTGAGAGCTCTTTTCAGTTCCATAGAACTTTTTTGGGGGAGCAAATTTCCAGGGATTGGATTTGGGAAGATTAACAAGGAGGCTAAAGGAATCTTTTTTTTTCCGAAATAATTTATTTGTTGTTGTTGAGAATATACACAGGAGAAGATACACCAATTTAACAGTTTCTGCATGTACAATTCACTCACACTGATTACATTCTTCAAGCTGTGCAACCATTCTCATCCTCCTTTTCTGAATTGTTCCTCCCTCTTTAACACAGATTCACTGCCCCCTAAACTTCCTGTCCAATCTTTTGAGTTGCTATTGTCAATTTCATCCCATATAGGTAGTTCTTAAAAGAGCACAATGCTAACTTTAGTAAAGCTAAACTATTGTTTGGTTTTAAGAAGACTTCAGGGGACATTTTTGGTTTAAGGTATAAAGATTATCTCAGGGGAGGCTAGAAGAATCTTGACTCCTTCAGGGTGCCTCTGGGACCCTTTTGTCAGTAGGAACCTTAGGAGTTTAGGTGGTGAAGCCAAACCACATTGTCTTCCTAGGTTTCCTTGACCTTGGCCACAGAGTAGAGGCCTGGGTCTTGTACTGGTTTCATTGGATCTAAGGCTTCAGGGAAGCGGCTATCGCTTTAGGGTTCTGAGACTTGTAGGCTCAGAAGCATCATGGGCTATGAGATAATGTCAGGAGGGAAATCCCTAGGCACCTCTGTAGTGTAATATGATGGAAAAGCCCCAGAATGAGAAGCTACAGTCTTGGGTTTAATTCTCTGCTCTTCCACAGACTAACTCTGTGACCTTGGGCAAATCACTTAAATTTTATGGGTCTCAATTTTTTATCTCTAACATGAGAGTATTAGACTAGATGTCATCTAAGATTCTTCCCAGCGTGCAGGTTCCACGTAAAAGAAAATAGGTAACCTTTGACTTTTCTCACTTTTGAAAATACCCAGACTCAAACGGATTTAACTTGCCATACTTATAATGAATCTACTCTAAATGCAGGCAGGGGGTTACCATAGTAACTGTTGCCTGGAGAGAAGAGAAAGTCCAGGATGTCATGAGGCATTTAACTCAGGCAGCTTCCAACACTTCCCAGGTGGCTTGAATTAAGCTCCAAGGCTAGGAGACTGTCAGTACAATTGTTTAAAATAGTGATGGATGTTGGGCAGGGATGTTTGGCCTTGTGCGTTGGGATGCAAGAACTCTAAAATGCCAAGATGACGATTGCAACATCTGCTTGTTGCACTAATGGACCTTTTCTTATATAAAGAAAGTTTCTTAAAAATCAGGGTGAAGGGTAATTTGTTTACCAAAGAAAAGACATTTATTACAGACCTTCATCAACCAAAACTTCTAACTCATTTTTTTTGAAATCACAACAGACTATTTTTTTGGCAGCTTTTAAATTTGATACAGTTTTAAACTTACAGAAAAATTGCAAGAATAGTACAAAGAACTGTCATGTACCCTATTCCTACATTCACCAGTTATTTATATTTTATCCCATTCGCTTTGTCATTCTCAGTCTCTCACTATGTAATAAATATACATATATATATTTATTTGTATTTTGATATGTATACACACACACACACACACACACATGCATGTTATTTTAATTTTCTTATCTCCTTCCATATTGTTTGGCTTTGGTTTATATATCGAAAGTCATCTCTCAACCTGCCTATTTTGTGTGTCCACCAGGGGTAAATTCCTTCCTTGTGTACATGGCTTTCAAGGATCGCTTCCAACTAACGGATTCCCAGGTGAGAAAAGCCAGCTTTTCTGAACAAGCCCACTGGCATCTGGTACATTCAGGCCACCGCTATTGGTCTGGGAAAGCAGCCTCCAGTGTATGACCACCCCTTAGTTTCAGAGGAAATGGCTGTTGGATGAAGTCACTGATGTAATTTGCTCTTATGGAGGGTATGAATCTAGTGCCGTCTGACCCCTCAGTACCATGCTCTACCAGCTTCTGGAATCTGAGCCTTGTAACGGCCTCAAAATGTGCCATTGTGGCCAAGAGGTGTATTCAGAACATGCTCAGCAAACCTGATGCACAGCCAGGAGTGTCGTCAGTAAGCTTCTCGCTCCTAATCCACATCTTCTTTAGGTTTTGCTGCCTCTGTTAATTACTAAGAGGTCCCTGCTGCTCTGCCAGATGTGGCAGGAAACATCGCCCTTGGGGTGTGTCAAAAAAGCTAGTCTTAATAGAAACTGTTGATGGGTATCATTTGTGATCCCAGAAATGTTGCTGATGGGAAGATTGTACTTGTGAACAGGAAGCTGTAATCACTGTCTCTGACTCCCATCCTCCTCTCAGATATATGAAGTACTGAGCGTGATCCGGGATATCGGTGCGATTGCCCAAGTCCATGCAGAAAATGGCGACATCATTGCAGAGGTATTTTGCCTTCCTCTTGATCGTTTCTTCATCACCTATAGGGCAAGAGACAGGCTCAAGAGTGTGAAGTGACTTCTGTAGCGTAACACCTGGGGGAGTGCCAAGGTTAGTTGATGTTGCATCCCTGGGGCTCTGTGCTGACAGCCTTCCTGGCAGTGTGAACGCTGGTGACAGGTGTGCCTCTCAGTGTGTAAGCAGAGCATACAAGCTGGTGTCTTTCCGCAGAGAAGCCGTTTCTCTCAGTGCTGTTGTGCAGCTGTCTCTGGGCAGAGTACATGCACTTTCTAGTAACACACGGACATTTCAGTCTGTAGCAGAGGGCTGAGACTGCATTGGCTCTCAGCTTCCCTGGGAATCAGCCAGATGCTTCTGGGAGGCTGTAATTCATCTGTCCCAGCTCAGTCTGGGAACAGGGTAGTGAACCCTTCTCATCATGGAGTCTTGGGATGAGGGCCAGGTGTCAGCAGTACCATTTTTACATCTTGCCCCTGTAAGTTTTTACCCACATCTCTGACAATCGGTGTCTGAAGCCCAGCTTTCCCTCACAGCCTTGCTTTCTTTAAACATTTCAGGAACAGCAGAGGATCCTGGATCTGGGCATTACAGGCCCTGAGGGACACGTGCTGAGCCGGCCTGAGGAGGTAAACATCTGCTGAACGGGATGCGTGACTCGGTATCCACTGGGCACTGCCCAGCCCTGAGAACCCTCTTCCCGTCTGTCCAGGGTGGGTCTTCTTAGGTGCTGATGTGGTCCTTCTGAGAAGCCACAGATTACTCGTGTGTGTGTCTACATAGGCAAATGAAGCATTAGACTGAGTCTGTAGAGTAAAGCAGTCTGGATCATTTAGCGTCTTTCTGGCTCTAATTCTCTGCTTCCTTTTGCTTGGTTAGACACAAATAGGTTTGTGTTAGCAGCCTGCAGTCTAGGTTAGTGGTTTGTAACCTGGAGTCTCCAAACCAAACCCACTGCCATTGAGTCAGTTCTGACTCATAACGACCTTATAGGACAGGGTAGAACTGCCCCATAGGGTTTCCAAGGCTGTAAATCTTCATGGAAGCAGACTGCCACATCTTTCTCACGCAGAGCAGCTAGTGGGTTCGAAATACCGTCCTTTTGGTTAACAGCCGAGCGCTTAACCACTGCACCATCCAAAATCTTTACCAGTTACCAAAACATAGTCACAGGGATATAAAAGCTCTTCTAAGTATCTAGAAAGCATAATGGAAATCGTAAGTTTTTTCATAATAAATCTGCACAGGATTTTACATAACCCACATAGTTTGGTATAATCAAAATCGTGGAGGGAAAATTAATAGCAAGGGGTCTTTTTGGTTGAGAACCAGCCCTGAATGGGGAGACATGTAAGTTAGAAGGGAAGGTGGTGCTGTCATCTTACGTGATTGACAGTCTGTTTTTCTGAATTAGAGTTCGTGGCCTTTAAGTATTTTTCAGAAGTTGTTCCTAATGAAAGACTGCAGGCAAGGCTTAAGAGGACCTGACAAAAGAATAATATGGGGGCTCTGAGCTAAGATCATAGAAGTCTTACGGCTCTTCCCCTGGTCACAGGCCACACAATACTGAATAGAAACGAACAACCTTTTTCCTGAAGAGAAAGATGTAGCAGAAAAGGACAGGTGCAGAGAAGGGCAGAGAAAATCAATGAACAAAAAAGGGTTTTAAAAATACATATAGGCTCCAAAATGAGGATTTTTCCTTCTGGAAATAAGCTGAGAGAGATGATCGACAAGATGAGTATGGATGGGACATGGGCACCAAATCACAGAACTTTAGAACTAGCACCTCTCCTGTGAATCTGGGGAGTGTTCACATGAGGACCAATGATTGGAAGAAGACCTTGCTCCCCCTGCTAAGAAAATGGATTTGAAGGGGATTTAAAGGTGCCATCACCAGCTGTCTGGGGTAGGGTGGGGTGGTGCACATCCCTGGCCTTTCTCCCCAGACTGTGAGGGAACGGATGAGGCTGGAAAAGGAGAAAGAATCTAAGGAAAGAGGCAGTAAAAAGAGGAGGCAGAAACTATTCTGGCATGTTTTGCATAAAGTGAGAGTTTACACTTCCTTAGTCTGCCCTTACTGCCCTGACACACGCACACCTTCAGGACCATCCGAGTCCCTGAAAGTGTCTTCTCCCCAGCTGAAGAACAGAAGCTATTAAATTTTCAGTATTGCATGGTCCATTTCCAGGCACAGGGTAGAGAGAAGTACTTTCATAATGATCCACCCCTCCGATGCATGCTAAAGGACTAAAAGGACTGAGCTGGAGCCAGCACAGTGTTGTGGAGACTGAAAGTGACTTATTTAGGCCCCTGCTCTAGCTGAGGGGAACCCCATGCTGTGCCTTTGCTGGTGGGTGGTGATTCAGGGAGGTAGCTTGTAGGAAAGGAGACAGTCTCACTAGCCGTCACTGAAAGATGCCTGAGGCTGGTTTTATACACATGCGCACACACACACATACATACACGTATACAAACCTGCGCAGGCATGCGCTTTCACACATGCAGTCACCCTCTTAATCCCAAAAGGTGCCCCACCCCATTTCCAAAGACACCCTGAGGGTACCTTTCTGTGACTTTGTTTCCCCTTCAAGGCTGGCCTAGGTGACTGTTTTAACCAGCCTTCCCAAGGTAAACGTAGGTAGGAGGATTGGTATATAACATTGCTCTCAGCCCCACCTCCTTGGAGTTGGTCCTGGGTTCAGTTTGAAATCATTTTGGGATTAGGCCTTTAATTGCAAGGAGTCCTAGAAAGACAGAGGGATGAAATGGTTCTTGCGGTACTTCATTTTTTTCCTTGTAAACCCCATTCATAGCTAACGTTTATTGAGCTTACTATTTCACGTTTAAGCTTTACAACAGTCCTGTGAGACAGATACAAAGCCTCCTTTGCACAACTCCAGGGAGCACCATTCACATAGACTACAAGACAGTGTCTAGGGAATGCCACTTAACATTCTTTTCCATGTGCGTGGTGCTGCTTAGAGTTGTGCTGTGGTGGGACCCTTTGTCCTTTCCATCTTTCTCCCATGAGGAAACTGAGGTGACAGGAAGTTAAGTGACTACCCAGTATTACAGAGCAAGTAAGTGCAATGTCTTGTCCTTCCCTTCCCACCTGTCCCCCAGTATATACACATACACACATATGTATGCACGCACACATGTGTGCGCACACATGAGATTCCAAGCTCAGCTTAAAGCCAGCTGGGTCCTTATCACCAGGAGGTAATACCTGGGGCTGGACTTAATTAGAACGTTTACTCCTGGCCTTCATTCAGGTTGTTGGCTGGAAGGTCAATCCTATCCTGTTCAATTGCAGCAGAGAGCAAAAATAGATGTTGCCCTCTGAGAAAAGCCGATTACCACTTATCCCAGCTCCATGAGGCTACTTCCAAGACCCACACTTTTATTTAATCTTTAGAGCCTTCCTTGGGGCTTACTTCCCTCTTGTCTACTCTGCATCCCCAAATTGCTATAAACACAGAAACAGAAAGAAGCTCACCCTGGGCTTACTAAGAAGGAAAAAGCTCTCAGAGGAGAATTGTTCTGGTTGCTATTTTGACCAGAAAAATTAAAACCATTTTTACATGGTGTGAGGCACAGGAGACTTTTTTCTAGCAATTGTAGTACTGAAAATTTCGGAGTCTCCCTGCAGCTAATTACAAAGGCTTCTTTGGGGGCAGTTAGTTTGAGGAATTCACCAATATGGGAAGCTCTTAACTCCATGGGAGGGGCCTCTTGCCTCATAAGAAGCTGCTTTTTATTGCTTGTTCTTTTTATAAAGAGTCGTCTGCTTTTCATTTGGTTTAGAGGCAATGCACAGTACACACCTTCTGTATGCCAGGCATTGCACTTGGTGCTTCTGAGTAAGTGCATCTTTATGACAGCCCTGTGAGGTGAGAAGGTGGCTTTAGGGGCTTGTAATCAGCGATGGAGTCCCTGAGTGGTGCAAATAGTTAACACACTTGGCTACTAACTGAAAGTTTGGAGATTTGAGTCCACCCAGAGGAACCTTGGAAGAAAGGCCTGGCAGTCTGCTTCAGAAAGATCAGCCATTGAAGACCCTGTGGATCACATGAGGTCACCATGAGTTGGAGTCAACTTGATGGCAACTGGTGGTGTTTAGACAGCACAGTCAGATTAGAACGGAAGCTTCAGGCTCCAGCCAGTGCCTTCTCCCTTGGCTACCAGTTACTGTTTTTCAGTTCATGCCACGGGATCTGTATTAAAGCCAGTGTAGGCGATGAAGAAAATAAGGTATGGAAGCATTCAGAGGGAACTTGAATATTATAATCTAGTTAGGGAAATACTTCCAATACACATGAATAGTAGTTAATAAATACAGCAATTTAACTCCTTTACTGTTCCAAGATTTATACATTACCTGAAGGAGCCCTGGTGACTCAAACGGTTAAGTGATTGGTTGCTAACCAAAAGGCTGGCGGTTCAAACCCACCCCGCTGCTCTGTGGGAGAAAGAGCTGGCGATATGCTTTTGTAAAGATTACAGCCAAGAAAACCCTACAGGGCAATTTTACTTTGTCACATGGCATCATTGTGAGTAAAAGATGGACTCAGCATCATCATGATGGCTAGCTTGTGCGTTGCACTTGAACTTTACAAAAAACTTCCCTGCCACAATATGCTTTTTTTCCCAACCCACCGTTGTGAGACTTCCTGATATGATTTTCTCTAGTTTTCAGCAGAGAGGATTAAAAGGGGGGATAGGAGAAAATGCAAAAATCTGGAAACCATCTCTCTGCAAATAGTGACTGAGCACATACTATGATTGAGACAGTGCTAGGCCCTGTGGGGGACAGCAAAATGAATTAGAAAGTGATCCTTTCTGAAAGGAATCTGGAATCTGACTGGGGAGAAAGAGGAGATGGAGAGTCAGTATGTAGGATGGCATGGGATAGGAGCTATGAGAGAGCGCAGCTGTAAGACTGGTAATCTGGGAAGGGACAGTGCCTGTGGATGAGGGTAATAAGAAGTCTTTACAGAGTAGGCGTCTTTCTACCTGGGTCTTGAAGACTGGTGTAACTTGGATACTCAGAGAAAGGAGGAGGGAAGTGAGCTTGCAAGGTAGCGCAGAGTACTGACACTGTTGTGTGTCCCTGGACAAGTCACTCCCCCTCTCTGCATATCTGTTTGCACGTTATACTTGCAGAGCTGTGCTCCATAGGGTTTTCAGTGACTGATTTTTCATAAGTAGATCGCCAGACCTGTTTTCTGAAGCACCTCTGGGTGGACTCGAACCTCTACCCTTTCGGTTAGCAGCTGAGCGTGTTAACCGTTTTCACCACCCAGGAATCCATGGGTTGCCTCATCTTTAAAATCAGAAGGAGGGGCTAGATGACCTCCAGAATCCTTGTTAACTCTACCATGAGCTGAAAAGATTTTGTCTTCAAACTATGGTAATGTTTACGTTCTAGTTTAAAGGGATATTATTTAAATCACAGTTCAGTGTGTGTAAAACTGTTGATCTTTTGTATGAGAGGCATATAGATGGGAACACAGAAGGGTAAAATGTATGTCCTCTCAGGGTCTAGGTGGAACGTGGAAAACTGTGGTTAAGTGATCCGCTCTTCCAATGAGATAGTATTTTAGTCCATCCTTTGTTCCAGCTCGAGGCCCCTTGCAGGGCTGGCAGAGGGGCCAGAACTCTTGCTAACCTCACAGCAGATGAGCGAATCCAGACAGGTCCCCGCTGACACCTGGATTCTTTCCACCAGGGCCAGTCTTAATGGCAGCCAATCTTCCAGTAAAAGGACACCTAATGGGACTGAGACTTTGCTTGATTTACCTTCTGATTAGTATGCTTACACATCCAGTTCCCTCAGGACAGTCCTGGTTTATGCCTTTTGCTCTTATGCAGTTATTAATAGTGCCCTTTTCACTTTCAGAAAGTGTTCGGGTTGGGACAATAAATTATATAGTCACCCTACACAACTGGGATGAGGATTCTAAAATCAGTTGCTATCAAGTCGATCCCAGTTCATGGCGACCCCATGTTTGTCATAGTAGAACTGTGCTCCATAGGGTTTTCAATGGCTGACCTTTCAGAAGTAGATCACTTCTTCTGAAGCACCTCTAAGTGGACTTGAACCTCCAGCCTTTCAGTTAGCAGCCAAACACGTTAACTGTTTACACCACCCAACAAGTCCATAAATATTCTAGTAGAGTCCTTTTCCCACCTGAGGTGAGGTGGCTGCAGAGATGCTGGAAGTTCCTCTTCTGTGCTGACCAGGCCAGAGGCACTGCTGCTGTAACTGGAGCCAGCAGGAGAGGGCAGGCTTATCCAGTTATTCAAGGAATTAAAAACATTTGGATGTTTAATGACCTTTTTCAAGAGCCATTTGGTTAGCCTTTGGAATTCTTGACATCTGTCTTCATACAGTTGATGCCTCAAAGGCTAAATGTGAATGAAGTTGTCTTAGTTTTATTAAATTAGATTATCAGTTAATGCAATTATAGAACTTAAGCTCTTGGCCAAGCTCCTGTAAAGTCATGGCTAGCTAAGTTAATTCAGTTAGTACCTCAGTCATTTCTTGGGAAAAATAACAACTCTTTATGGAACTGTCTACCCTTAAATAACATTAACATAGAATGAAGTCATTTATTTGTTCAATAGTAACTATTTTGGAGCACCTGCTATGTGCCAGGTGCTGTGTTGGGAATTGGGGGGAGGGGCAATGGGGGAACATGGAACATACAAAACCCAATAAGATCTAGCTCTTAAAGAGTTCCGGCCATGACATTTTGTGAAGATTTGGGGTGTGAAGCAAATGACTTTTTTTTCCCACTGTAATTTTTTATTTAAAATTATTTTATTTGTTGTCATTGAAGATGTACACAGCAGAACATAACACCAGTTCAACAATTTCTACATGTACAGTTTGGTAACACTGATTACATTCTTCAAGTTGTGCAGCCATTCTCACCCTGCTTTTCCACATTGTTCCTCCCCCATTAACATGAACTCACTGCCCCCTAAGCTTCCTATCTAACCTTTCGAGTTGCTGTTGTCAAGAAACAGATGACTTTTTGAGACAGCAGTTCCATAGCATAACCTGCACGTTCAGTTGGCTATTAAAAATACACATTGCAATTCATCTGAAAGATCCTTCCAGATTAGGTATGGAACAGTAATCAATTGGAATCTTTGGGGAAAAAAAAATCATTCATTGAAGCATCAAGTTTAAAGAACCAGATTGTTAGAGCAGCTTCCCCCTCTCATGGCAAAGGTTGTACCAGTTTGTGACAGGCCAGCTGGCCAACTCTCATGTTTTGCATACAGAGGGCCTTTGGTTTACACAAATGCTGTGTGCTCCTTCCGAGAGCCCTGTGAGGTCGCATTGTTCTGTGGGTATCTGACCAAAGCCCAGCACACAAACAACATCACTGAATCTCTTGACCCAAGATCATGTAAGTGGAATGAATACAGTGAGTTGAGAGCAATATTTCCATGCACAGTGGTTCTCAAGCGTAAATATCAGCTAAAATCAAACCCTTTGCTGTCAAGTCTGTTCAGATTCATGGTGACTCCCTGTGTGTCAGAGAACTGTGCTCCATAGGGTTTTCAATGACTGATTTTTTGGAAGTAGATCACCAGCTCTTTTCTTTCAAGGCACCTCTTGGTGGACTTAAACTGCCATTCTTTCGGTTACCTGCTGAGCATGTTAACTGTTTGCACCATCCAGGGACTAGCTTTGTTAAAACCTAGAGTTAAAATCTAGAGTCATTAAAACCCAGGTTGCAGAGTCCCACCCCTGGAGTTACTGATTCTGTAGATCTGGCATAGGACCAAGAATCTGCATTTCTAACGAACTCCAGGCTGATGCTGAAGTTGTAGGTCTGCTGACCATACCTTGAGAACCACTGTTTTAAGGTACCTGTTTACCCATGAAAGGGCCAGGAAGGCATTTCCTCCATCATTTCAACTAACCAATATTGGGTAACACTGGGCAATCCACACACTCCCACCCCCTAGTGCCACTCAAGGTAGAAACTTGAGGCCACAGCAGTGCATCATAATCTCATTGATTTTCGCCACTTGGTGCGTGGAGGATAAAGAAAGGGGCTCGTGTGGTGGACTGCGTTCTCACGTTCAGATACTCTTTTATAGGTCGAGGCCGAGGCTGTGAATCGTTCGATCACCATTGCCAACCAAACCAACTGCCCTCTGTACATCACTAAGGTGATGAGCAAGAGTGCAGCTGAAGTTATCGCCCAGGCCCGGAAAAAGGGTGAGTGCTGCTGACTGTCCGAGTGTGGGCAGGTTTGGAGAGTGAGGGAAGGGGGTGCTCCTCATCGAGGTGGTTCCTTTTCCAAACCCTCATGCCAAGTGGGCCACTTTCATCATGTTCCAGCATTAACCTAATTACAGTGAAGTGAGGCAGAGAGCTCCAGTTTCCTCCCTTTGTTCCACTGCTGCGGCCTTGTTAGTATCTATTTAAAGCCGCATGCAGCCGAGAGTGGGTGGGAAGGCGCATTTCCCTCCTGCTCCCCTTCTGTAGAAAAGTTGGATTTAATTTGATGCAGTCTAAATAAACTAGGCACATACACAGATTACGTCAGTTTCCATCTGCCACAGAATCCTTCTGGGGAACGTTACATTGCAAAATGCTTTCCCTTCCATGGCTGGTAGTGATTTCTGCTGGGATAAGTAAGGGAGCCTCAGGTAGGGGGGTTTTGCCCTAGACCCCATCAGGTCCAGTTACTCGAGTACTTCCTGTAAATAAACTATACATGGATGCATTCTGTGCTGAGAATGGGTTCTCTGTTATCACGAAGAAGTCCATTGAGAAAGTTATTGGAAACTAATTTACTAATTACAGCTTCTAGCACTTCTTCCAGAGGATGTCCCATGGAGCACCTTATACATTATGCATGCAACAGAGCCTATTGTAACCTGCTGTTTGTTTCTTGACTTAGGATAATCACACAACATATCTTCCACTTAAGAAATGTGTCGCCACATGCATAAAGCCTGATAAAGTAGAAATGGCTTTGACAGTGGATCTTAGGCTGACCTGAACATGAACATTACAGAAGGGTCCTCCCTCCTTCCTTCTGTTCTTTCTTCCCATTATGTTCCCCCTCCCCTTGACTTTCTGTGTCTCTCCACTTCTGTGTCTCCCTTGCTGTTTATTTCTTGCTCTGTTTCTGTCTCCATCTCTGTTTCTATCCCTTTTTCTTGATTTCTGTTTAGATTTCTCCTGGTTTCTTTCTTTCTTGGTCTCTATCTCTCTGACCCTGACTTTGTTGGCTTCTGTATCTGTCTGTCTGTCTATCTAATCTGTCTATCCCATTTTCTATCTCTTTGTCTATGTCTTTCTTTCTCTGTCAGTAACAGAGCAGTTTGACTTCTATGACTCAGTGTCTAGTTCTCTGCCAGATCTGAGCCACATGGATAAGATGGGTGAGTTGGAGCAAGACCTATAACAAATTGCTCAATGATCAGTGAGTCAGGTTGTCCCAAGAGATGATGGCTTCCAGACAGACCCAGCAGTTCCTGGCCTCTGTTCTTCGGAGCTCTGCTGGGGCCTCTCTCCTTAGTCTTGGTGTCACCTGGTTGTTGCATTACCATCTTGGAGACCTGCCCTCTCCTGGCAGCTGGAAGGAATTGCCTTTTTGAAATTAAAAAACATGCACCTGAAATAACGTAATCTACTCAGAACAGCTTTGCATTGTTTTTCTGGGAAACGTGGACAGCTACTGAGTTGTTGACCCTCCCTCACCTAGGCACACATTTGCACTGTGACTGGTCATGTGTGGGAACACCCCTAGCACTGACCCAATTGCAGCAGTGCTGCTTTCATGTTGCTCTGGGACAGTTGGCACAGAGTCTGAAAAAGGGGAAATAGGTGGCAGCTTATTTTATTTATTTTACCAACCACACTGTACCTAGACAGCAAGCATCTTAACATAAGTTGAGATTGTCTCTGTGTTTTCCAGATCTTACCCAACATTCATCCACTCTTACCTGGATGGAGGAGCCCATCCTCCGTCAGACCAAAACACAACTCAGGTAGAATAGCTCTGGACTGAGTTTGGGAGGCCTAGCCCAGCCAGCAGTGCTGAAGCGCCTTCCCCTTTCTGCACCTTTGTTTTTTCATTTGAGGGTGAGGAGCTGGGCTGTGCTGTTATAGAGGCCAGCTTGTTCTGTTCTCCCACTCTGTCTTAGTGCCTGACATCCCTCTGTTGTTATAACTTTGACCCTGTGTGTGTATGGGGTGGGGACAGGCTCTTGGAAGGGATTACTTGAGCCTGCTCATACCAGCACCTTTGAATGAGTCCAGTTGTGCCCACCCCGTGGTCTTAAGGTGGCTCTTATATTCAAACCTTCACACTTTAGTCCTTGAAAGCTTTAACTTTAGATGAACCTGAGTTGCCAGAAAGGAGTTTCTGGTGCATTTGGGTGCTAACTAGCAATGAGAAATCCTGGCTTCTATTGTAGGCTCTTAAGGCTCTTTCATACCTTGTTTGAACTCTATAACAACTTTGTGAGAGAGTCAGGACAGGAATTTTTGTATTTGATTTTACTTTGTAGCTGAGGAGACTGAAGTTCAGAGGTAGTACATAGTGGAATTGGGACTTGATCCTCAGGTGTCAAACTCCCAGACCACATGCCATGAATATCCATGTTAATATCTGACTGACTTATTCAGGCTTTGAGATCATTTTAATATGAGAAATGCTGGTGACCACCTCCTTCTCTGCATCTTGTAGGGTTTAGTTCCTCAACAAACCTGGTAGAAACTGGAGCCTGGTACCCAGCATAGTCATGGGTAATATGGAAACACGATTGTCAAACAACCAAGTAGGAAAATAATGTAAGGTGTGGTTAAGAGTTTGCTCCCTGGTATCAAATTGCCTGGACCAAATCCCAGCTCTACTATGTACTAGGCATGTGATGCTGGGCAGCCTACTTCTTATCTCTAGGTCTCATTTTCCCATCTGCAAGGTGAGGATAATAATAGTGACTCATCTCACAAGATTGTGACGTTTAAATGAACGTAAAGGATGAAGTAGAAAGAAGTAACTACAATAACTATTACCTATTATTATTATTATGAGGTCCCTGAGTGGCATAAATGGTTAAGTGCTTGACTACTAATCGAAAGGTTGGAGGTTCAAGTCCACCCAGAGATGCGTCAGAAGAAAGGTCTGATGATCTACTTCTGAAAGATCACAGCCATTGAAAACGTTATGGAGCATAGTTCTACTCTGACACATGTGGGGTTGCCATGAGTCAGAATTGACTTGATGGGAATTAGTTTGGTTTTTTTGGGTATTAAGATTAAAGAATGAAGGGCTAGTTTAACCTTCTGCTGGTTAGAAAATCAGCAAAGATGCCTGCTCGCCTAGGGCAAAGATTTTCTGGTAAGGATTGTTTTTTTTACTCCAAGTGGTTTCTTCTGGCCCCTATAGGAAAGTCTGAGGTACTGCCAACTCTCTGCTGCTTAGTTTCTTCATCTGTGAAGTGGAGAGTTTCTTCACTGATTCAGCCAACTTTTGCTGATCACCTCAGGCCTGTGTGCCAGGAATAAAAAATGGTCCCAGCCCTCAGTTCCTGCGCTAGTGGGGAAGGGGACATATAAGCAGAAACTCACAATGGTAAATGCTATAAAAGAGGCATAAGCAAAGGATGGTTAGAGCACAGAGGAGGGAGCCATGATCACAGACACCCACCCTGCCTGTCTTAAGGGGGGTCAGCTTGCATTACAGGGCTCAAAATTTCTCTACAAACGTGAACTGTTAAAAATCACAATCCTTTCCATGGCAGGAACAGCAGTAATATCTACTTCTTGTAGTGATTCCCATATGCCTCCCCTCCCAGAGACCTGCTGGCCCCACAGCCTAGGACAGGAAGTGTTTCGGCAAGTGAGGATATGAGATAAAAGTGAGGATGTGAGATAAAATGCAAATGAGGACTATTTTCACATGCCTACTCAACCCAGTTGCACAAAGATTACAGTCTTGGGAACCCTATGGGGCAGTTGTACTCCATCCTGTAGAGTCACTGTCAGTCGGAATTGACTCAGTGGCACACAACAACACTTGATGCAACACAACTGCATGGTCCTTCCCCAAGTGACAGTGAGTGTGGCACATGCTGTTGCCATCATTCTGTGCCATTTGGCAGGAGAGCATATCATCAGCCCTGTTTTGCAGATAAGGAAGTGACATAGCCAGGATCAGAATATCTTGGGCAGTTTTTGCTTCTGAAACAAATTTACACATTGGTAGATTTAATATAGGCTCATTTCATGAAAGAGAAACTGAAATCAGAAATCGAATGTCTTGCTTTGAATCCTTCAACTCATGGGAAATAGAAACCATAATTCCAGATTTCTGGTCAACTCTCTTTCCAACTGAAAGTTCAGCACCACCCAGGGACTTCTCTAGAATGGGTTCCCCAGGACTAACATGGGTGTTAATGCCTCGCATGTGTGAATGGCAGCATGTAGGCAGTGCCTGATGACCTCATCTGGCCGGTGCCCTTCTCCATCCTCCTTCTCACTCTTACCCTGTAACTCAGCTGCAGAAACGTTCAGAACCATTGTGGCTGCGGAGGGACATTAAGCCCCCGGAAACCCAAACTGAAGACAAGACCCTGTGGGTTAGTAGGAATGACTCAAGCATAATGAGAAGTGTGTGGTCATGTGGTCTGTCAGGACCAGCCCAGTGTAGGGGTGAATCCTTAGTGTTAAGCTACTCCACAACATAGAGCAGCCTTATACCCAGACACATGAGAAAGGCACGAGGATGGGGCTGTGAATGTCCTGAAGTCTCACTTTTCTGTGAGAGGATTCTCTACGGATGAGTCTCAGCGTTGGGTTCTGGCATGGGTTCTCTGAGAGAAGAGGGAAAGTGGTGTCTGTGTGTGTGTGTGTGTGTGTGTGTGTGTGTGTGGCCATCCATGTGTCTAGGTTGGTTTTCACTGTGCTTTTGTGGCTATATTTTGAGATCCATGTAAATGATTTTCAGTTATTCCTACTTTGGATTCGTCCTCCTGCTTCTTGTTTGTGGGAAATGACTTTACAAGTAGCTGTCAGAGACAGGAGCTGTCAAACCTTTCTAAGCCCCAGCCTTCCATTTTATTCTTCATGAATGCACTCAGGCCCCAGGCCTGTTGTGAATAAGCACTGCCCCCTAAGTCCCTGCATTTCCCAGCCTTACTAGCGAGCCTGCCAGAGGCCTGGGGTCACATCTTTCAGTTTAGATGTAAGAAGAAAATCCCGAAGGTCTAACGGCAACCAAGAAAGTGTCAGCAGTGTTTAGAAAAGTGCAGAAAGGCCAATGAAGCCTATTCTATGGTTTATTATTATTAGTGATAATTATTTCTGGCATGAAGTTAAATGGTATCTGTGGCCTGACTGATCTCTGGAAGCGCATCCATAGCTCCCTCTTGTTCATTGTTAATAAAACGCAAAAGGAACCCTGGGGGAAGGCTCCAGGTCAATGATGATGGGAAGCAGAGTCCCCCGAGTGTGGACCCTGTCTCCCCCTAGAGGTGGAGTCCTGGTGAAAAAAAAAATTCCAACTCGTGGCGACTCCGTGTGTTTCAGAATAGAACTGTGCGCCGTCGGGTTTTCAATAGCTGTAACCTTTCTTAAGTAGATCACCAGGTGTTTCTCTCCAGGTGCCTCTGGGTGGACTCAAATCTCCAACCTTTTGGTTAGCAGCTGAGCTGGACTGTTTACACCACCCAGCGACTACAGAGGTCTGATACATGGCAGTTTAACTCTTGCTTTGCCTTTTGAGGCTGAAGAAAAGAAATAAAACCAAAAGACAAGGTTAGCCCAGGCAAGGACCTCTGACTCCCTCAGGGAGTCTGAACAGAGGAAAACAGAAATGAGCAGCAATATGCTCTCTCATCCTCGTTGCCTCCTCCTCTTCCCTTTCCCTCCCGGTGTTAGCTTGGCTCAGGTCTAGGAGGTAGGTTCTGGTCAGCAAGTCTTGAAAGCTCTGACCCATTTCTGGGTTTTCCAGAGGCTTAAGGTCAAGTTCATTCTCCTGTGGTGAGGTGAGCACGGGATCCAGCCCTTCCTTATATACCAGCTCCTCTCACCCTAGTCTGAGTTGGATTTTGCAGAGACAGATGAGTTTCCAAAACCCACAGTAAACAGCATTCACGCTTGGTCTGTTCAGGACACGTACCTAAAAACCAGCTCCTCCTCATCCTCCAGTTTCCAAGGGCAGGATTGCAGAGCAGATTCAGTGGGGGGCTGGGGGAGAGGAAGAGGACGAGCAATAACAAGTTACAGGAAAATATTAAAATGTTTATATGTTGATGCCTTTGTCCAAGGATTTCCAAAGATAGTCAAGCCATTCTTTTTCTCCATCCAGCTCTGCTGTCTTGAGCTTTTCCATTTCAATAAGACCAGGAAGTCCTGAGGGTTGCAGAGTCTTTGTTTTCCTAATGACTTTTGTGAGGTTTTCACAATCTTCACTTTTGTGCTCAGACTGACAATAGCCGTGGGGCTTCCAGACCTGGCTGGGTCTGAAGAGCTACGCTTAACCACTTCCCTTTGAAGTTGGAACCCAAAACTGGGAGCAAACTCAAAACTGGGAGCCAGAGGTCCTGTGACAACGATGGGCTAGAGCTGGGTTCCGCGTAGCCATTTGCATTTCATCAACGTCCTTGTGCAGCAGCCAAGGCCGGCTCATTATGCGATGTTTTTTCACTTTGGGATGAGCTGGCGCGGTTTGTGCAGTCACCCAGCTGGCTCCTCTGACCACGTTCTGGCTGGGAGGCTTTGAGTAGGTCAGAACCCAGGGGACCTTTCCAGGCAATTCTGACCATTGCCCCTTTTCTTCCTTGGGGCTTCCTTCAGGGCAAGGCTTCGCCTGGGTTCCGAAGCTGCCCTCCTGCTTGGGGATTGTCACTGATTTCCTGAAGTGAGCTGCCTGCCCTCACCTCCAACTCTCCCTGGCTGAACAGCGACTCCTTTGTGAAATTCCTGAGGCTGGAGGGGGCAGCTCCAAGGAGCCAGCTCTCAGAGTGGCAGACTGCAGCAAAGAGGGTGTTGTGATATATTTATCAAGTGATAAGGCCCTCGAAAAGGCTGTGGAGAGGAAGAGCAGTGCATTCCTGAGTGAGAAGTGTTTGTCCTTGAGAGCTGTCTGGGAGCCCTGTGTTTGGAGAAGAGGGACCTTTTGGCTAGACTGTTGGGGGTGGGGAAATTTGGCTCTGATGGGAGGAGTGAGGCGAATTCCTGGTGGTGGTAAGCTGACCTCAGTTCAAATTCCAGCTCTGGTACCTCTAATTAATGTATTATTAGACCATATAATCAATTTATCATATATTTATTGAGTGCCTACTATGTGCAGGCAAATTCATTATCTACAGGGAGTTCCCATGAAGTGGAGAATCAAAAAATTCAACACTGATTATTGGTGTGAAGGATGGGATTTCCAGACAGATGGAATAATACCTGAATTGAGTTTTGAACAATATTAAAGAGGGAATCAGCTTTGATATGAGGCCTGATAATGAAGGTGGCAGGTACTTCACGGAGGAGTTGGTTTTTATCCTTGAAGGCAGAAGGGCTCTGATGCAGGATTTTATGCAAGAGAATGGCATGGAAGGTTTGGGTTCTAGGAAGATCACTCTGGAGGTGTCATGGGGAGAATGAATGGAGAGATGGGGAAGAGGATGGGAATGAAAAAATAGATCTAAAAGTCTAATTGGTAGGCTCTGTTGAAATGAGGTGGAGAGAAATGGTGAGGGCCTGATTTAAAGCAGGGTATATGGAGTAGAAAGGAAAGGATACATTTAAGGTATTGGGGTTCACTGGATATAAGTGATTCCCAACTTTCTGGCTTGAGCACCTGAATGTATTGAGAAGAGGATGGGATTTGGGCATCGGGGAGTTGACAAGTTCATTTTAGACGTTGTATTAATTAAGTGATTCAGTGGTAGAATTCTCCCCTTCAGCGATTCAGTTCCTGGCCAGTGCACCTCATACACAGCCATACCACCCATCTGTCAGTGGAATCTTGCGTGTTGTTACGATGCTGAACAGGTTTCAGTGGAGCTTCCAGACTAAGATTAGGAAGAGAGGCCTGATGATCTACTTCTGAAAATCAGCCAGTGAAAGCCTTATGGATCACAACAGTCCAATCCACAGCCCAATCATGGGGATGGCACAGGAACTGGGCAGCATTTTATTCCATTTTGTATAGGGTCGCCATGAGTTGGGGGCTGACTGAATGGCAGCTAACAATAGCAAGAAGCTTCCTGAAATTCAGAAATTTCCATAGCCTGACAAAGTTTATTTCTCACTCTTGTAAAGTTGGCTGTGAATCTGGTGGCTCTTAAGGACAGCTTCCTTCCAGGGGTGACTCAGGGGTTCAGGCTATCTCTTAGATAGATCTGGGGAGTTGTGTAGCAACTTCTTATCTGTGAGGAAGGCTAACCTGTGAGGGCTAATGTCTTTTTTGAAAGGATGGTGAGAGCACTTGGCTCAGTGCCTGGCAGATAGTAACTTCTCAATAAGAATGGTTTCCTTCCTTCCTCATTGTGTCATACTGATGCCTGGCGTGTTCTCTTTGTCAGGAACGGTGGTGTATGGTGAGCCCATCACTGCCAGCTTGGGAACTGATGGCTCCCACTACTGGAGCAAGAACTGGGCTAAGGCTGCTGCCTTTGTCACTTCCCCACCCCTGAGCCCCGATCCAACCACTCCAGACTTTCTGAACTCCTTGCTGTCCTGGTGAGTACTGGTGATGGGTTCACACTTCACATTCTGTCCTTCCTCAGACCGAGCTGACCTGGTAACTTAAAATATGGTAGCTGAAAGCAGGCTCATAAACAGATAGACCCTTGTTCACCAAACTAGATTCATTAAATATTAAGAACTGGGAATTATTACTCTGACGACATTACGGGAGGGAATTACATATAAAAACCTGGACCATCTTGAAAGTCAGCCAAAGGACATTAATGCAGTTTCTAAAGGATTCCATTATGGTACGCTGTTCTGCATAAAATACCTCTCTGCATAGATTTAGATACACAGCATTACGAGGAAGATCAGTATCATATTTTCCCAAATTTCCTTTCTCCTGAAGGGAGGACAGGCTATTTAAAAAAAAAAAATTAGTGCCCAAACACGTTGAAATGGTATGTTCATGGTTGACTTGAAGTCAAAGATGAGTTAAAACCAGGAGTATGTTTTCCTTACAGCGGAGATCTCCAGGTCACTGGCAGTGCCCATTGTACTTTCAACACTGCCCAGAAAGCTGTAGGAAAGGATAACTTCACCTTGATTCCGGAGGGCACCAATGGCACCGAGGAGCGGATGTCCGTCATCTGGGATAAGGCTGTGGTAAGGAGTAATGGCCTCACTCATGGGATGGCCTCAGCTTTCCCCTTCCTCCTCATCTGAAGGCCACGGGCTTCATGTGCATTTTGAAATTGCATTTGAGGAAATTCTAGAAGCTGGTATTTGTCTGACAATGTTTCTTAGGTTTGGAAGTCTAAAACCACCCCTTACATGTATTTCCTCCTACTTATTACATATATATTTTCTATCATTATCATCAGTGGAACAGTAGAGACTGAGAAGAACATGGAGTCTTTGAAATATGACTCTCTGGATTGTCAGGAAAATACTTCCTTAACAATGTGAAGAGTAATCCTCTTCTACTCTTGGAAATTGACTCAGTTTCCTTAAAACTGTCTCGTAGGGCTCTCTAAGCTTAGCATTTCCAGCATATACTGACTTTTAAGGGATCTTTGGGCTTTTTCATTTTCAGTATTTTAAAACATAATAACACAACTGGCTTTTTGTTTCTTAATGAATATTTTGGATTATGTAAACAATATAGCCTCATTGCAAAAACAATAAGGAGATGCATAAAAATTACAAGAATGCCATGTTTCAGCTAGAACTACAATGAACATTTTGGTGAATGTCTTTCCGTTTTTTAACAGTGCATGACGGCAGGTGTTTGTGTATGATGTGTATGTGTGTGTGAGTGGGTGTGTAAATCACATTGATATCATACTTACAATTTTATAAGTCTGATTTTTTTTTTAAACTTAGTATGTCATGAAAAATTCTCCACATCCTTGAACATACTGAAAAGCTTGGTTTTTAATAGCGCACAATTCTATTGTAATTGTGAACACTAATTCATTTTGAATTCACTGGCTGATCATTATATTTCTTTTCTTTCTTTCTTTTTTTAACTGAGATGAACATCCTTGTAGAAACATCTCTGGAACACATTCTTAGTTATATCCTTAGGAGAAATTTTTAGAAGTGGCATTGCTGGGTCACAGGGTGTGTATATTTTTAAGGCTTTTGATATATCTTGCCAAAATCCCTTCCAGGGAGATTGCTCCAGTTTATATCCCACCAGCAGTGTATGACATTCTCCTGTTTCTTCAACCAGGTCCACACTGATATCATTGAAAAAGAAACTTCCCCAATTTGATAGGTGAATTTTGTGTCTCATTGTTTTTCATTTAATTTCTCCAGTTACTAATTAGTGTGAATATTTTCGTTATGCTTATTAGCCGTTTTTTTTCCTGCTCATTTCCTTTTCCATTTTTCCACTGGATTTAGAGTCAGTTTTCTAACTCTGAGATATGTAGTCATTTCCTCGAAAGCTGCTTTTAAAGGGACAGTGGAGCACAAGTGGTAAAGATGAGAAATTACAGGAAAGGCAAGGACTTGAGAAAAGATATAAGGCATGCCGCTTAAAGCAGAAGTAAAGGTGAGATTTCTGGGTCTGCTAGACTAAAAGACTAGGTGTGCACCTATAGTTTGTTGAAAAGAGCAGCCAATCACACCAAATGATTTTTCCTGGAGTGGCACTGCAGCCCGTTCAAGTAATTTTCTTTTACTTTTTATTATGAAATAATTATAGATCTAGAAGTTGCACACATAATGTGCAAAGGTAGAGTGGTCCTGCATACCCATCACCCAGCTTCCCCCATGGTTACATCTTATATAATTAGAGTATGATATCAAAATCGGGAAGTTGACAGTACATGTGTGGATAGTTGTGTTGTTTTGTCACATGTAGATTCAAGTAACCACCACTGCAGTCAGGATACCAAAATCCTCCATCCTCACAAATTTCTCCCTCATGCTGTCTATCTTATAGCCATACCCACTCCCCATCCCTCTACCGTCCCTAATCCTTATCTACCACAGATCTGTTCTCCAGCTCTATAATTTTGTCCTTTTGGGAATATTATATAGATGTAACCATCCAGTGTATAACCTTTTGAGATTGACTTTTTCACTGAGCATAATGCCCTCGAGTTGTGTGTATCTGTAGTTTGTTCCTTTTTATTGCTAAATAGAATTCTACCTTTCAACTTTTTAACATACTTTTGGGGTGTGTGTGTATTGTACTCATCAGGTCACTGGGAAGATGGATGAGAATCAGTTTGTGGCTGTGACCAGCACCAATGCAGCCAAAATCTTCAACCTTTACCCTCGGAAAGGCCGCATCGCTGTGGGATCTGATGCTGACCTGGTCATCTGGGATCCAGACAGCATTAAGACCATCTCTGCCAAGACGCACAACAGCGTAAGGCCTGCTAGCCACGCTGACTCAAAGGGAGGGGGAGGAGTTATAAAAAGAATTAGCTGTAATAGGAATTAACTTCTTCCCAGGATATGTTACATGTTGCAGTTTTCTGAGAAAACAATAGCTATCTTATTTCCTTTAGTGAGGTCAATATGATTGTTACTCTTATCATCATTTTTGAGTACCAGGCCTCTATCTGTAGACCTTCAGAGGCTCCAAAGTTACGCCAGGACATCGGAAGCTTCTAGAAGTCAGGCACCATCCCATTTTAATAGTTTGGTGTAGCACCTCTTGTGACACTGCTCGCTGCAAGGGGCCTAAGTAACACCTCCAGTTGTTCACTCCCGAGATGTCCATTGGACACTTTTATTCTCTTAAGCCTCTGCTGTCTCACGTCAGTGTTGCTGTAGAAACCTGAATGACAGTTGCTCTTATTGTCTTAAAGGAATTAATTGATTTTCACTTCTCCCTAAATAGAAGAAATATCCCCTCAGTCATTTCGATCATGGTTTTAAGATTTGATGGTTTGGGGTATTGCTTGCCTCCCAGTCTAGGCTGCAGAAGTTGAGGACACCCTCTCGTTAATGGGACCTTGGGCAAGTGACTTCATATCTCAGCCTTCCCAGCTGAGAACGAGGGATTCAGACTAGGTCTCTGGTATCTTGGGTTCTATGAGGTCAGTGTTTGTCATTAAGCAGAGGTGTTAGATACCACCGATTCCTAATAGAAAAAGTCAAAATACATATTTAAAATAGAAAGAATAGTGACAAAGGGAGAACTTTGGAAGAGGAATTGGCATAGGATCCTGAAGTGAATTCTTCATGAATGAAGAGGATATTCTAGATGACATTCTAAATTGAAAGCTGGCTCAACAGGGAATGTGATACCAGATTGCCCATCCCAGATAGCCTCCGCCAGCAAGTACTGACCCCTCCCCCAAGTGCCATGACAGCTCAGAGGTGAGTTTTTGGCATTTCTTCAAGGCAAACCTGGGCTCTTCTCCATCTCCAAGTCCTCTGTCATTTGGGCTGAGGTGCTTTGGCCGAGAGGCTCACCTCCAGCCTCTCCTGGCACTTGTGGGCGCCGGGATGGTGGGTGTCTCCTGGGAGACCTGCTCTACCCGTTCAGTATTTATGACTGGCTTTTTTCTCCCTTTGCATGGGCTGAGTTAGCTTTGCAGCATAGCCTTACAGTCACACCCCCTTCCAACTTAGATCATACCCTTCTGTGGGTCCACAATGGCTTCTTTATGGGCAGGGTTCTGCAGGACTGCCCAGCAATCCTATATACTAATCTGCATTTAAAATCACACTCCCATTTACTCTTCCATTTGACCTTCTCAATAAAGGGACTGTTACTGTTATCCCAATTTGGAAGGTAAATAAACGGAGACTTAGCAAGCTTAACTCACCAGTCTAGTGTTACATAGCTATTTTGCGGTAGAGCCAGAATTAGAACCCAAAATTGTCCAGGGCTCTTCCTTGCCAGATTGCATATGCAGCCTCTTTGTCATGGTTAGATGGAGAAAATGCTTCCCCCTCCCTTCCAGAGTCCCTTATTCCGGAGATTATAAATACAAAGGGCGAACTGGGCTCATTATTTAAGACGCAGATGGCCTCATTGGGCAGCTTGCATGGAGCTCTTAACCTGGAATAAGAATGTGAAGGAGTGAAGATGCGAAGACAGATTCTGCCCTCTAGACAAATTTCCATCCAAACCTTTCCCGAGGAATAGCCCTGCCCTACCGTTACCTCCAGGTGACTCTGAGAAATGTTGACTTCCCCAAGTGCTCCTTTTTAGTCCACATGTTTTAAAGAGCCAACACTAAACACACCTATGAGGCATTACTCACCTGGGAAAATACAAACAGAAGGCTTTCCCTATGTAATACGCTATTTTCTACCATGAGGCTAATTAGCATTAATTTGGAACACCTAGCTAGCTATTATTGACAGACCTGTTGGCTATGCCTCTGCTTGAATTTTCCAGGCACTCAGCCAGATGAGTAACTCCGTGAACCCGTGCAGGTGTAGGTTAAAAATGTCTATACCTGGTGAGCGATGACACCTCATTGCCTCACGGTTTGACATAGGGTAGGAGCTGAACACCCTAAGCTGTGGTCTATTAGACTCGTCCATTTTAAGTCACTTAGAGTCATGGGGCTGTTTCCTCCATCTTTAAAAAATGGCATATAGCCCAAAAGCTATTTTGGGTGCTTGTGATTGGTCATTTATAGGCAATTAAACTCAATATCTGAGTCTGGAACTCTACTGAACTCTGTCCACCATGGGTGACCCTGCTAGTATTTGAACTACTGATGAGCTGATGACATAGCTTCCAGGATCATAGCAACATGCAATCTACCACAGTACAGCAAACTGACAGACTGAGACAGACTAGGAAGAAAGACCTGGTGATCTACTTCTGAAAATTAATGAGTAAAAACCTGTGGATCACAACAGTATAATGGTATAATCCTGGAAGAGGGCACAGAACCAAGCAACGTTTCATTTGTGGTGCATAGGTTGCCATGAGTTAGAGCTGACTTGACGGCAACTAACAACAACAAACTCAATTCATATTTGTGTCTTACGATAACTTTGACACTAAAGGACTTAAGATTTTGTGGGAAAATGCAAGGAAAAAAAACCCAGACAATGAATGAATGAACATTTTTAAATGCCTGCTGTGTGTCAAGTAGCATGCTAGGTGCTTTTATTCATTTTATTTCGTTTTCTCTGGCATCCATTGTGTCAACTGGGCCTTATCCCCTTATAGTTGAGGAAGATGAGACTCAGAGGAGTTTAAGTGATTGGTCCAAGGTCACACAGCTAGTGAGTGGCCAACCTGGAGTTTGAATTCCGTGTCCAAGGTTGTCTCCATTACTCGGCCCAGTAGGTTGCAAGAGGAGTCAGACGGTATAGACAGCTGTGGAGGAAACATGGAAGAGACGGGGCTTGATCCAGGCCTTAAAGAATGACTCACAGTTTTCTAAAGGTGATTTTATAAAGATGATAGGATTCTCTCACAGTGACCTACACACACGTGATGCTGTGTGTGTGTTCTCTTCAGACAAGCCTGGAGAGGCAGGCAGATGAAGAAACTGAAGCTCTGAGACCGAATTAAAGTATCTGCTCAAAGTTAAACAACTCTTGGGCTTCACCAAATCTAAGATGCCATTGATTTTAAGATATTCCATTATTTTATGTACCATAAAGAAAGAAAAGACATCCAAGATGGAGAGCCTAATAGGACACTCTTAGTAAATGAAGAGTGAATCTGCCCTGCAAATAAGGGTGGCAAGAAACCTTACATGCCTTAACTTTGACACAAGGTGGAAGGAGCAGAAAAGTCTCCCCTAAGAATTTAAACCGAAAGCTGGAGTCATGCAGGTTTGTGGTCTGAATTCATGCTGCCGTCATGGTCCAGATAAACCTAAACTGAGAATTAAATGCAAAGTGATTCAGCTTGGTAATCCCTAGGCCAGTGGGAAAAGCAAATCCCAAAGCTGTCTGGACGAGCTTGACTTTAGCCTGGCTGACAGTGATCTTACAGCCCCGTCGATTGTAAGGCACATTCTGATTTCAGAGTGTGTGTCTTATAGTTGATGAGACATAGTAGTAGGACTTGGGCCTCCAAACCTGGATCTCTGAGAAGCCACATGTAGAGTCCTCTTTCCTCCCTCAGGTCCTTTGGGTGGCTTCCTCATTACCCTGTGGGACTCAGAGAAGTGACCCTCACTGCTGTTTTCACTCAAGAGTGTATCATGGGCACCACTGCATCTTGACACAGATACCTGTTGAGCCAGCAAGGCCTGTCCACCCTTCCCAACCACTGCACTAAGCAGAAACGTTCTACTGAACTGTGGGGCACGGTTACGGCTCTGTTTGCTCTAATCCTTTGGTGCTGATAACCTGGGCTGAACCCTTTGACTGAATTTTCCCAGAAGCCCAAGCTGCTTTTTATGGTTGGAACCGCCTGTTGCTTATCCAGCCCTAGCCTCTCCCGCAGCCCTTTGTGCCTGTGGGCACAGCAGGAGGGAGAAGCAGGAGGCACTCTGAAATCTGGGGAAGCAGCAGGTGAGCAGAAGCACAGGATGGGATCTGATACGTGGAGTCTTTGATGTCAGAGTACAGTGCCCTCTGTTTTTCTGTTCCCTCTTACCCCAGCGACAATCTATGTACATATAGAGACCCAGCCACACAGATATGTTGTTTCACCCTGAAAAGCTTGAAACCAAAAGGATGGCTGCATTGCTTTGGAAATTAAGTCACAAACGTCTTATCTAAGTCATGCCTGTCTCTTAAGTTACCACAGTCCTTTCATTTAGGGATTTCAGTTTAATCACATTGCTAACAGATTGGAAAACCAGGCAGGCCAGTAGGAAAACCCCATTTCAAGATTCAGTTTAGAACATGGTTAAACAAGTCGTTTGGAACTCAGCCTCACTGTAGTTTGAGTTGGTGGGAAGAAAGTCACTGCTTATAGCAGGCATCATCTTCCTTATCTTTGTGTAGTGTTTACAACTAAAACCCACACACTTTTCCATGCAATTATAGTATTCAATTATTTTTCTCCCAAATTTTGAGAGGTAGGAAAAGATGATTCCAGTTTATAGACAAGGAAATTAAGACACAGAGTAAGTGCCTGCTGGGGCCATCAGTCAGGGCAGAGTCTCAGGTCTCTGGGCTTCCCCTCCTTGTGGCGTCAGGGTAGTTGGCACTGCTAAATGGATTTGGTCGCTGGAATGGCAGGACCTACTCTAAAGTTGACCGTGCTTCCTCCCTCCAGTCTCTCGAGTACAACATCTTTGAAGGCATGGAGTGCCGTGGCTCCCCGCTGGTGGTCATCAGCCAGGGGAAGATTGTCCTGGAGGATGGCACCCTTCATGTCACTGAAGGTTCTGGGCGCTACATCCCCCGGAAGCCCTTCCCTGACTTTGTTTACAAGCGTATCAAGGCAAGGAGCCGGGTGAGTGACTCTGTTCTTGTGAGGCGTGTTTATCACAGATTATGTTAGATTCCACAAACTTTTATTAAGCATTTTGAGTCAGAATATTAAGTGAGTATGGGGGATACCAGGATGAAGGAAACATGGTTTTTTATTCGGGTCTCAACAGACCAGTGGAGGAGCCAGGTGTGTCCCCAGTGGTTATGTGCTATGAGGAGTGTGCAGTGAGGGCCCAGGGCAGGGGCCGCTGCTGTGGAGTCGTGGGGGAAAGTGTCACAGGGAGGAACAGTTTGAGTTAGGTTTTGAAGATTAAGTAGGGGTTGGACAAGTTGGAGAAGGGGGACGGAATTCTAGGTAGAGAGAATGTGATGAGCATGGAAAATGCAGTGTGTTTAGGGCAGTGAACAATCCATCATAGCATTGGGGCTTGGAGTGTGTGAGGTCGGCAAGGGATAGAGCTGTAAAGGAATTAAAGGGAGGGTGAGATTGAAAGGAAAGTTTGAGACCAGCTCTTGAATATGAGACCAGAGCCTCCTCCCAGACTGTTTGGAGATTCCTACAGGATTTAAAGTTGAAGTGCTTTGGCAAGAAACGTTAATCAGTTTCTATAGGGCTGACCAATTATGCGTAACCCACCTTGAGGGGAGCTTCCGCTTGGAGCTGAGGCACTTGAGGTGGATGTGGCCCCATGCAGACATGGGAAAGCAGAGTCGTCCATCCATAAATCTCGAAGGCTGATCCTGGCCTCTTTTCAGGCAGTTTGCTGTCAGGCAACGGGAAGGCATCCTCTGTCAGTTGGCCTGAGTTGAGGGCTCTTGTTTTTTCCAGCTGGCGGAGCTGAGAGGGGTTCCTCGCGGCCTGTACGATGGACCAGTGTGTGAGGTATCTGTGACACCCAAGACAGTCACTCCAGCCTCCTCCGCTAAGACGTCTCCTGCCAAGCAACAGGCCCCACCTGTCCGGAACCTGCACCAGTCTGGGTTCAGCTTGTCTGGTATGGTTATGGTTTGGTTAGGCACCAGCTCTTCAGGGCCATGCTCGGTGGAGCTGTGGGAGCCTGCAATTACTTTTTTAAAAGGAGCAGAAGCAGAAGTGAATGATATTCCTACTCTAAGTGGGAAATACTATTATCACAAGAGATACATTTTCATAGCAAATGACCAGTTGGAGTTTCAGAGTCTTGACTTCAGTTTTATATCCCATATAATACTATGATGCATATACTATGTGTAATACCTAATAGATTAAGTGGACTTTTTCAATTTATTATATCCCTCATATAAAATGAAGTTGTGGTATTTTAGGACTTCTCTTTTCCCCAACATATGCGGTACACTGGAGTAGTTAAGCTTGTGGAGTCTGGGGTTTAGCAGCTTAAATTCATAGCTCAAATTCTAGCTGTGCTTCAGTTTCCTCATCTGTAGAATGGGGATAATAATAGTAGCTACCTCATTGGGTTGTTGTGAGGGTTAAATGAGTTAATATGCATATAAAGTGTTTAGAGCAGAGCCATTTGATAACTGTTAGCTATTTGCTTGTATAAATTATATGATGTCAAGGAATGGATGAGAGGAAAGAGTCCAGATACTAGAGCTTTTTCTTTACTTTTCCTTCCCGTACTTCATTTTTTTTTTATGACTAGCATTTTCTACTTTTCTAGCTCCCTGAGCCACAGATAAGTATCCAAATTTGTATGGCATGTTAAAAAACTAGTTAATCATATATATATATATATATATATCATCAAATATACCAATTTTTAGAAAGCTACCATATAGAGATTACCAATTTTCAAGAAATTAAAAATGATTTAATCTTAGTTTTATCATAAAGTAAAGTGATTGTAATAGTATCTGCGCTATATTATTTGTCCATGCTGTTCAAATATAAGGGACCATCCATATTTCTACGTTTTATTGTACAGTTGATATGTAGGTTTAAGGGACTAGAATGCCAGTGTGAAGGTTATCTCTACAGAAAAGCCTCACCCAGTCAGACTAATGAGCGTGGGGACAGGATGTAATCTGAATCAGTCAAAAGCCTGAGATGTAGTGTTTTATATAGTTTTACTTTGTCAAATAATAGATCAACTAGCTTCTGCAAGGATTGCTTTATATAGTATGTGATTCTCTGGGTACCTTAAGTTCCTCTCATTTTTGTAGTTTAGATTTTCAGTAAGGTTTTGAGAGAAGGACAAAGAATGTGGGTGGCACTTTCTCTACCTAGATGTGTTACTTCAGTTTAAAGTAGGACCACCTGTAACTCTTTGGTTTTGACCTTTACGCCTTTTCTCTACTTCTCTCTCCAGGCGCTCAGATTGATGACAACATTCCTCGTCGCACCACCCAGCGCATTGTGGCGCCCCCTGGTGGCCGTGCCAACATCACCAGCCTGGGCTAGAGGTCCTGGGCCTGCCGCAGTCCACTTGGGGATGGGGGATGGGACACCTGAGGACATTCTGAGACTTTCTTCCTTTCTTTTTTTTCCCCTTTAAGAGCCTGTGATAGTTACTGTGGGGCAGCCAGTTCATGGGGCTCCTTCTTGGGCCCCACACTTAGTCCCTTACCCGGGTCACTGATTGATATTGTTCATCTACTTCCCTACACATCTATGAATATCACACCCAAATATATCCACCAATCCCAACAATGGAACTGCATCCAACACTCAGACATGCGAAACAAAGCAAATCACAAAGAGTGTGTTTTTCATCTCTATCCTCTGTTGTACTTAGCATCTTCCTTTTAATGGAGGAAGATAAAGTGAATTTCCCAGGAGCTGCCTTTTTCTTTTTAAATTTTTAAATAATTTTGTTTTCGTGGGGCTGGTAGGGGTGGGGGTTGGGAGGAGAGCTTTTGTTTTCGTTTTTAACACTAAATTGGAAGGTCTAATTCAACATTAATTCAAGGGGTTTGAACTGGACATCCTAATGATGCAATTACATAACCATTGAGCTGATTCAGGGTGGTTGGCAACCTCATCATGTCCCTCCTGAGTGGCTCCAAAATGTCCACATCTCCATTCTGTAGTCTTCTGGGTCAACTGTTGAGAAAAGGCATGTTTTCTTTGTGGCCTAAATTTTGCTGCAGATTGAATCTTTTGAGGATTCTCTTCTCCTCTTTTCATCTCTTTTGTGCTCTCTTTTGCTTTTCCATTTATGAATATTTTCAAATGTCTGTCTCTTGAATATTTTCACGTTTGTTTCTTCTAGCCCTTGTCTCTGAGACGGTTTTTGTCTCCTTCCCTCATTGTCTTTTCACATTGCCAGGTCTGTCATTTTACTGTTGTCATCTGAACCTGCCCAGAGGACTTTGAGCTTTGCCATTTCAGCCGTAGTAATATGCTGTCCTAGTCCATGTAAGACTGGTGCTACCCACCCACCATCGTGAGGGTATGCATTTGAGTTTGAGTTACTTCCTAGGTCCACTGACAGGCCGAGTTAACTCACCCATACTATGACATGTGGGCCCAGAGTAGAACCGCAAACAGTGCTGAGATGTTGAAGAAATCTGAGGCTGTACAATGTGAAAGCATTTCCTCTGTGCAGTGCTAACCAGGTAAAGAGACGATCAAACCTGTAAATTAAGCCTCATAACCCAAGTGAGTGAACCAACTTGAAGCCAACTATCTGCTCAGAAGGGTTGAGTGGTTGAATTAGTAGGAATCTGCCCCCGAGGGCCTTCTCTTTCCCCATTGAGTGTCTTTTGGAATTCTAGAACACACTGGGGCTTTTGGAGAAAAAACGCACACTTCTGGGGAAAAACATGTTTTTCTCGTCCAATTATTTTGAAAGAAATAATGCAGTATAGAGAGGGCTTATCAACTCAGAAAATCTTTGGGAAATTTGACTTAAAGTCCATTTTATATTGCAAGAGGAAAAATCTGTGTTATGAATGACATGCAACCCCAGAGCTTTTGTGGGGAGAACAACTTACCAGTAAAACGTGTGGCCACCTTTAGACCATAGGTGATTTCATGTCTACATCCTCTGCTTGTCTGAGTGACAGCTTCCCACTAGCTGATTCTTCCAGGTGCCATCCCTGTCTCTGCTGATAGTGTTGCATTTCTTTTAAATGTGTTTACAGGTTCTCTTAAGAAATACTGTATTTGCGGGCTTTTATAAAACCAAATCTGCTTTTGTGAAGTATAACATCAAGTAGGTCATCACATCATTACACTTGTCTGTCCACATGTTTTGCCTTTGGGGTTATGGTTGGGGTTTTTTTTGTTGTTGTTGTTTATTTTGTTATTTTAAAAGTAAATTGCACTTTTAAAAATAATTGGTTAACTTAATATATTTTGCTTTTTTTCTCACCTGCACTTAGAGGAAATTTGAACAAGTTGGAAAAATTTTTTTGTTTCAATTCTAAGAAACATTTGCAGCTCTTTAGTATTCACTTGAGTCTTCCTGTTTTTCCTGTACCAGGTCATGGTGATTTTGATTATTTTGATTGTTTTCTTAAAACAATTTGAAACCTGAAGATTTCCGCAGGCTGTGTAAGCATGTTTACCTGTTGGCTTGCTTTGTGTGTCTGTTATATGAATGTCATATATAAATGCTAAAATAAATTGACAGTGTCTCAGAACTGATTAACTGCAGTGACTTGATGCTCTAAAACAGTGTAGGATTTAATAATAGATGGTTTTTAACCCTTGGAATTGTGATTGTGACTCATGAGTGGAGAAACTTTCAGTGCTAAAACTGATGATGTGTGTAGCCAGAAGAGTACTTTTTTGTAACCACTGTCTTAAATGGCAAAATAATTATGGTAAAAAACCAGTCTCGTGTTTATTATTCCTTAAGAACTCTGTGTTATATTACCATGGAACGCCTAATAAAACAAAATGTGGTTGTTTCAGGGATGTGTCTGTGTTGAGATGTCCAGAGGAGGGAGCAGTTGCTTGGCCTGGGCCCCCAACAAAAGGGTCTTCTCTCCTGATGCATCCACGGGAGCCTTTGGCCTCGTTTTGGTGACGGTATCAATTTAAGAATTTTCAGTCCATGTCAAAGGTTGTAATGTCCAGGCCACAGGGTGAGGTTTAATTCTGATCCAGCAGGTGGCAGAGCTGAATGTTACAAATCCATGGAGTTCATCACAGAGAAGCCACAAGAGCCAAGTTTGATTCTGGGAATTGAGTGGAATCACACAGGCTAGTTAGGTGACTCTCCTGAGTTCTCTGCTTCCTTACATCATGTTCCCCCCGCCCCCCCAAATCCCTAAGCTACATGAATGCATGAAAGAGAGGAGACTGAAATGTATTGAGCTCATACCCATTGCTTAGTCAGGGAGCTTGCAGGAAACCAGGACTTAAAGCATATGGCCTTCTGCCTTTAACTAAGGGTCAAGAATACATATTAGGGGTAAGGGCCAAGCCAAGCCCAGCAGTCACCCTGTTAACTGACACAGTTAGCATTACTGGTTCTGAAAACAGTGAATGAAGAGGTGTGTGCTCTGTGCTCACCCGACCACCAAATGTTGATGAAGTCTTTTTCTTTTCTCCTCCTCTCCTTCCTTCCCCCTCTCCTTTGTTTTAATTTATTTAAATCTTTCCTTTCTTTTATTGGCAAATACAATTTTAAAATTACTTGTCACAATACAAGTGGATTTCAAATCCTAAGGAATATGTACAATTCAGTGATGTTTATCATGTTGTGGAACCGTCACCACTATTCATTTCCAGAATTTTCCTTCACCCTGAACAGAAGCTCAGTGCCTTTAAGCAATGGAAATGGCAAACGTTTTGTAATACATATAGTTAGGTGCTGCCGAGTTGTTTCCACTCATAGTGATCTCGGGACAGAGTAGAACTTCCCCATAGGGTTTTCTAGGCTGTAATCTTTATGGGAGCAGGTCACCAGCTGTTTCTCCCATGGAGCAGCTGGGTGGGTTCGAACTGCCGACCTTTCAGTTAGCAGCCAAGAGCTTAACCATTGCGCTACCAGGGCTCCATATAAAAACCGATAGCCATCCAGTCAGTTACAACTCATAGCAACCCTATAGGATAGAGCAGAACTGCCCCATGGGGTTTCCAAGGCTGTAATCTTAACCGAAGCAAACTGCCACATCTTTCTCCCAAAGAGTGCCTGGTAGGTTTGAACTGACAACCTTTCGGTTAGCAGCGAAGCACCTAAACCACTGCGCCACCGTATAATGGACAGTTTTACATCAAGTACTTCAAAATAACGATGAAACTCGTGCTTGAATGCATGCAGGCTTAGCCCATGTGCATGGGTTAAAACGTGTATGCAGAGAATTCTCTCTCCTCCCTTTTTGTTTTCTGTCCAGCCCTGTCCAAACAGGATATGAAGTGACTTACAAAGATATATACAATATACCAAGATTTTATAAACAAAGAATGTTTGGGCGAGGGGAAAATAAGAGGAGGAAAAATAAGGCCGGAGTGAGGGCTGTACAAAATGCCTGCCACAAAGCTGCAGACTTGTTAGGGTGCTCTTAGTGTTCTAGGAGCAAACACAGAATAGGAAAACATGACCAGTCACATGTATAGTAACCAGAAGACTAAAAAACAAATTAGTCCTTAAGAAGAAATATAGCAAATTCTGGGCCTCAGCCCTGAGGGAGAGTTCTCCCATGGGTCCTCCCAGCAAGTACAGTGTTGACTGTTGTCAGGCCGGCTCCCACCCTGCCTTTCACTGTGTGCCCACAGCAGTGCATCATGACTCAGCACCTTCATCTGTCCAGGTGAAGAGGGCTAAAAAGGCTCACCCTAACGTTTATGGGACATGCGACAACAGTAAAATGGAGACCCCAGACCCACAGCCCATCCTTTTCCTAGTGCCACCCTGGCTACTTCCCACACCCAAATGAGCCTCATGCACGGACCTGGGACACCCAGCCCACATGTCCAAGTTCTGCCATTCCCTAGCAAACAACACCCCAAAGGGTTCCCACACCAGCTGTGAGGTTGCCCCTGAGAAGGGTACACCCAGGGAAGAGACCACGTAGGCCCTGGGGATAACCTTGGACCCATTTGAGCAGGGAATTGCAGGGACCCAGGTACTAAAGCTGGCCTAGAAGGGGAGGCACAGGCTCCAGCTGGGCACATTTCATTGCCGTTACAAGCTCCTTCCTCCAAGAGAAAGGCGTGGGTAGGAGAGGGCCAGTGCAGGCACTAAAGCACGGACTAGGGCAGGGACCCTGGTTCCAGGACCCATGACCGGCACATGAGTAGACATGGGGCCTGATCTATAACTCTTCAGTGGTTTGATGTAATCTAAAGTCAGATTTTAGAGCATTTAGAAAAAGTAAGTGGAATACAAATCCTTCCAGAAGTTTTTTTTTTAATCTGGTTTTTCTTGTTTTTGTTCTGTAGTGAATTGAAAGCCATAGCCTGTGACAAGTATCTATAGCACACATAATCTATAAGAAAAGGCAGATTCATTCTTTTTATGGGTTAACCATTGCACTGCCAGGGCTCCACATTTATCCCCATTAACCGACGTGGGAATAAATCCTGATGTCTGCTGATTGGGTGTGTCATGCAGAAAGCTACTTAACCTTTATTGGTCTTAATTATGCTTTCTTCAAGATAAAGATGGTATTATCAACCCAATCTAACTCCAAGGTTAGGGTCACTTTGCAAAGTCATGCCATAACCAGGTATGGGGCAGAGTAGAGAGGATTGCGAAGAAACAGTAGGAAGCTGTTGGAAACAAAGTGTCCTAAGCGTCTCTCCCTCCAAAATAGAAACAGATTTAGAAGAGGAACACATGACTGAAAGTTCTTTGGTTGACTACAAAGAATAGTAGAACTATGAGACATCAGAGATAGTGCTGATTGTTTAACAAAATAACCTGTTGGTTAAAGTCATGATGAAATGGCCAATGTTTATTATTATGGGCCAGGCACTGTTCTAAGGACTTTACTCACATTAACTCAGTTAATCTCACAGCAACCCATGGAGAAAATACAGTCTTTTTTGCCATGGTACAGACCGAGGCACAGAAGTAAATTGCTTAGAATCTGGCTTTGAACCCCTGTGGCAGGGAGCCCTGGTTGCACGGTTGTTAATGCGCTCGATTCGACTGCTGGTTAGCGGTTCAAACCTACCAGTGGCTCTGAGGGAGAAAGATGTGGCAGTCTGCTTCTGTAGAGATTTACAGCCTTTGATTTACAGTCACTATGAGTTGGAATTGACTTACGGCAGTGGGTTTGGTTTGGGTTTGAAACCCTGCAGTCTGGTGCCAGAGACCATGTTTTAATCACTATTGTCCTGCTATCTCTTATCAGAAAACTCCTGCCTAGAAGAGTGTGGGTAAAGAGAGGTGGAGAGTGCCTTAGAACAAGACTGTGCAGGTAGTTAGGCAAGCACGAAGAGGAAAAACAAGGGCAAATGAGAGCTTTACAGGAGAAACAACAACATCTCAAGTTTGGGGATGTACGGGCTCTAGGTAAGAAGAAATGAGAAAGCCTATAAGATACCCAAAAATAGCTAGGAGAAAAATGGTCTAAAAGAGGAGGGCACAAGGTGTAAAGGAAAATAATAATTTGAGTACATTAAATTTTATATACAAGGTTTGGGGAAATTGTGTTGATTTGGTGAAAAATTACAAATGTGTATATACACACACAAATGTGTATATATAGTTAATTTTTGTAAAGATCTTGAAAGATTAAATAATCTCTAAAAATACTTTGAAAAGGAACAAAGGGATCTAGACATGTAAATGCATTATCATTTTATTAAGATTTTAAAATTTTATTATTTATTTTTGTATTATTATACTGGTATACATACAGCAACCATCATGTGTCTGTCAGTTTGTCATACTGTGGTGGCTTGCTGCTGTGATACTAGAAGCTTTGCCACTGGTATTTCAAATATCAGCAGGGTCACTCTTGGTGGACAGGTTTCAGTGAAGCTTCCAGACTAAGATAGACTAGGAAGAGGACCTGGCAGTATACTTCTGAAAAAATTGGCCACTAAAAAGCTTATGAATAGCAACAGAACATTGTCTGATATAATGTCAGAAGATGAGCCCCTCAGGTTGGAAGGCACTCAAAATATGACAGGACAAGAGCTACAGTCATATGGTCTACTATGCTGGGAATGACAAATAGAAGAGGAATGGTGTTGCGTTCATTGTCAAAAAGAACATTTCAAGATCTATCCTGTCAGTGATAGTGATAGGATAATCCCCATATGCCTACAAGGGAGATCAGTTAATAACGACTATAACCCAAATGTACACACCAACCACTAATGCCAAAGATGAAAAAATTGAAGATTTTTACCAACTTCTGCAGTCTGAAATTGATCAAACATGCAATCAATATGCATTGATAATTACTGGCAATTGGAATACAAAAGTTGGAAACAAGAAGGATTGGTAGTTGGAAAATACGGCCTTGGAGATTGCATGATAGAATTTTGCAAGACCAAAGACTTCTTCATTGCAAATACCTCGACACCAACATAAACGGCAACTGTACACATGTACCTCACCAGATGAAATACACAGGAATCAAATTGACTACATCTGTCAAAAGAGATGATGGAAAAACTCACTATCATCAGTCAGAACAAGGCCAGGGGCTAACAGTGGAACAGACCATCAATCGCTCATATGCAAGTTCAAGTTGAAAAAGAAGAAAATTAGAACAAGTCCACAAGAGCCAAAGTACTACCTTGAGTATATCCCACCTGAATTTAGAGACCATCTCAAGAATAGATTTGCCACACTGAACAGTAATGACCGAAGACTAGACGAGTTGTGGAATGACATCAAGAACATCATACATGAAGAAAGAAAGAGGTCATTAAAAAGACAAGAAAGAAACAGAAGACCAAAATGGATGTCGGAAGAGACTCTGAAAGTTTCTCGTGAACATAGAGTAGCTAAAGCGAAAGGAAGAAATGATGAAGTAAAAGAGCTGAAAGGACCACCTGAGAAGACAAAGGAAAGTATTATAATGACATGTACAAAGACTTGGAGATAGAAAACCAAAAAGGAAGAACACACTAGGCATTTCTCAAGCTGAAAGAATTGAAGTAAAATTTCAAGCCTCAACTTACAGTATTGAAGGACTCTATGGGGAAAATGGAGCGCTGGTGGTGCAGCAATTAAGATCTCTGCTGCTAACCAAAAGATCGGCAGTTCGAATCCACCAACTGCTTCTTGGAAACCGTACAGGGCAGTTCTAGTCTGTCTTACAGGGTTGCTATGAGTTGGAATCAACTCAACAGCAGTGGGTTTGATTTTTTTTTTTTTTTTGGTATGGGGAAAATATCAAACAACGCAGGAAGCATCAAAAGAAGATGGAAGAAATATATAGAGTCACTGTACCAAAAAGAATTGGTCAACATTCAACCATTTCAGGAGGTAGCATGTGATCAAGAACCTATGGTACTGAAGGAAGAGGTCCAAGTTGCACTGAAGGCATTGGCAAAAAACAAGTCTCCAGGAACTGATGGAACACCAGTTGAGATGTTTCAACAAACGGATGGAGCGATGGAGGTGCTTACTTGTCTATGCCAAGAAATTTAGAAGACAGCTACCTGGCCAACTGACTGGAAGAGATCCATATATGTGCCCATTCCAAAGAAAGGTGATCCAACAGAATGTGGAAATTATCGAACAATATCATTAATATCACACACAAGTAAAATTTTGCTGAAGATCATTCAAAAGCGGTTGCAGCAGTACACCGATAGGGAACTGCCAGAAATTCAAGCCGGATTCAGACATGGAATAAGGGATATCATTGATGATGTCAGATGGATCATGGCTGAAAGCAGAGAATGCCAGAAAGATTTTTACTTGTGTTTTATTGACTGTGCAAAGGCATTCGACTGTGTGGATCATAACAAATTATGATAACATTGCAAAAAATGGGAATTCTTGTGCTTATAAGGAACCCGTACATGGATCAAGAGGCAGTCGTTCTAACGGAACAAGGGAATACTGTGTGGTTTAAAGTAAAAGAAGGTGTGTGTCAGGGTTGCATCCTTTCACCATACTTATTTAATCTGTATGCTGAACAATTAATCTGAGAAACTGGACTATATGAAGAAGAGTGAGGCATCAGGATTGGAGGAAGACTCATTAACAACCTGCGATATGCAGATGACACAACCTTGTTTGCTGAAAGTGAAGAGGACTTGAAGCACTTACTGATGAAGAGCAAAGACCACAGCCTTCAGTATGGATTACACCTCAATAAAAAGTAAACAAAAATCCTCACAACTGAACCAATAAGCAACATCATGATAAACGGAGAAAAGATTGAAGTTGTCAAGGATTTCATTTTACTTGTATCCACAATCAATGCTCATGGAAGCAGCAGTTAAGAAATCAAATGATGCGTTACAAGGCAAAGATGCCACTTTAAGGACTAAGGTGCGCCTCACCCAAGCCATGGTGTTTTCGATTGCCTCATATGCATGTGAAAGCTGGACAATGAATAAGGAAGACTGAAGAAGAATTGGTGCCTTTGAATTATGGGGTTGGTGAAGAATATTGAATATACCATGACTGCCAGAAGAATGAACAAATCTGTCTTAGAAGAAGTATAGCCAGAATGCTGATTAGAAGCAAAGATGGCGAGACTGTCTCACATACTTTGGACATGTTATCAGGAGGGACCAGTCCCTGGAGAAGGACATCATACTTGGTAAAGAAGAGGGTCAGTGAAAAAGAGGAAGACCCTCCCCGAGATGAATTGACACAGTGGCTGCAACAATGGGCTCAAGCATAACAACGATTTTGAGGATGTCACAGGACCAGGCAGTGTTTCATTCTGTTGTACATAGGGTTTCTATGAGTGGGATCTGTCTCAATGGCACTTAATAATAACAACAACATACAACAAAACATACGTTTCATCAATTTATTGATTTCCACATGTACACTTACTGACATTGACTACATTTTTCAAGTTGTGCAACCATTCTCACTATCTTTTTCCAAATTGTACCACTACCATTAACATTCAGTGCATTCTAAGCAAAAATGTTTACTATACTCCTCCCTCCCTCCTCTGATAACCACTAATTACTTATAGATTCTATGTATTTGCTTATTTCAAATAAGTGATACAATACAGTATTTGTCCTTTTGTGACTGACTTATTTTGCTCAGGTTAATGTCCTCTAGGTTCATTCATGTTGTGGCATGCATCAGAACTTCATTCCTCTTTCTGGCTGAGTAATATTCTATTGTATGTATATACCACATTTTGTTTATTCATTCATTTGTTGATGGACATTTGGGTTGTTTCCACCTTTTGACTATTGTGAATAGTGCTGCAATGAACATTGGCGTACAAGTTTCTGTTTGTGTTTCTGCTTTTACTTCTTCTGGGTACATACCTAGGATTGAGATTGCTGGGTCATATTGAGACCAGCTAGGGACAGAAAATGCCTTAAACAACAAGCTATGTCAGTTGAAATTTTTCTGAAAGAAAAATGGTGCCAACCACAAGGCATTGTTTACTTCACCTGTGGTTAACAAGTTCAAACACAATGTTGCCTGCTTCCTCCTAATCTTTCCACTTGCAGCTGTCTTTGAGATCAACCAGCTAAAACTAGAATTCTAGGCATGTGCCGCAAGAGACCAGGTTGACCGCCAGATAGCCCCATCCTATAATAATTATTGCCTAGGAACCAAAAGACCCATGCCAAGAAACCAAAATCACTGGACATATGTCATCGAGTGGTGACTGAGCCCGTTTCAGAAGTGAGAAGTCCATCAGCCACTTCCGTGCCAAATCCTAGCCTGACCCCTTTTTTGAATATGTATGATATTAACGAATATGTAGGACTTCCCCTTTCCTGCGTAATATAAAACTTACTCCAGCCCTTTGTTCTGAGGGACAGTGCTTTGAGAGTGATACCCGTCTCCTTACTCGCTGCAAGTAATCAGCTATGCTTTACTTTAAATCCACTTGACTCTTAGTTACTCTTAACGAGAGTATAAGCAGCAAACCCATTGTGTTCGGTAGCAATATGGTAGTTCTAAGTTCAACTTTTTGAGGCACAACCAAACTGTTTTCCACAGTGGTTGTACCAACTTACAATCCCACCAGCAATGGAAGAGCATTTCATTAAGATTTGATATCAGGATAGAGCAGTCAGGAAGGCAACTGGGTCCTGGCACCTTTAGCAGTGAGGGCCTTGCAGACGCTGTGAGGAGTGTGGCTTCCACTCAGGGCTGGGGACCCCACAGGGCTGGATATAACTTGAGGGACCCACAGAAGAAACACTGGGAGGGTTGAAGAAGACCAAACACTGTGAGTACATTAAGTTTTATGGTTCAAATAATTTACTAAATTGAGATTATTTATGTGATTAGTTTTGGCAGCTAAGCCTCGTCCATGCCATAATACAAACAGTCCTCACCCTAATAAACTTCATCCCACAACACAGAACCACCAGCTGACCTGGTGTGTGTAATGGGAATGGCATGGAGGTCAGAGAGGAGTGGTCTGTACTCTTCCAGTGATGACCTGGCCTGGGACCAGCTGTTTTCAGCTTTATCTTGTGACTCTAGGGATTCCAGGAATGCTCAGTAGGATCCCTCAGCGAACCCTCAGGGAAAAAAGGGGCAAGGAAGGGAGACACTTACTGTTTTGCTGTTCACAGCCTTTTAGAACAATCCATCTGCAAAGAAGAGTAGATATACAGTGATTTTTACTCTGAGGCTTTCCTTTGATTTTCTTATCACTCTGAAGGTCTGGCATATTTATCCCTCAGCTCTTCAGGAGGCCTCTGAGTACATAGGTACGCCAATAACAAGAAATCAAAGGAAAGAAGCACAGTCTGTTCAACTTGTTCGTGGTATTGTGCTCCTTCTGCTGGAGATGCACATCTTTTCTCTTATTTATATAATTTAAGCATTAAGGGAGAAAGGACAGAAAGCATAGTCAAGGACTGCTTTATCCTCTCAAGACAACGAGGAAGAAACTGGCTAGCCATCTGCTGGGATGAATGATGATTGTCCTGCCTAGACGTAGGGAGATGGGCTCTCAGCCTAATCTTCACTCTGTGACCAAAATGACCATCCACTGACTCTTTGACTTCATAGACCTTCAGTCTCATGATCTCTCCATTGCTCTTAGAATATTAGCCTCCCCCTAGTCTCTCCTCTGTATTCCACCAGGACACAATGCCAGACGTTTCAACTCTCTTACTAATCCCCTCCATGTCCTTGACTCACGTTATCCAATTGTACCTGTAGAACAAACTCCAGGACTAGATCTCCTCTTGCCCTGTAACGGTCCTTCAGCCAGAAGCTCCTACACTCTGCGATAAGCACAAATTCCAAAAGAAAGGGACAACTTCCATCCTTGTGAAGGACCTTCTGACCATTTTTTAATTGTTCTTTAATAATCCACATTATGTGCCAGATCATGAGGAATGAGAATTCATGACCGGCCCCAACTGCCTGGCCTCCCTCCAGACTAGGGCTGAATTCTGCAAGACCCAAGTGCTACTGTGCTCCAGGGGACTATGAGAATTAAGACCACCACACCTCATTGTCCTTTCTTTTCTCAGTTGTCACCCAAATGTCCTTTGGTCATCTATCCTCCTCTGTGCTCCTTCCCCAAACCCTACGTATGTACTTCATTATTAATAAACTCCCACTCCCAAACCCTATATGTGTACTTCATTATTAATAAACTCACACTATCAATAAACTCCTATCTTCACTGAACACTCTCTCCCACCTCCTTACCTTAGCCCTCTTAAGCGGAGATTCCACTTCACCTCAGTCCCCACATTTTTCAGAGTGGTGGAAGTCTTGCTGTGTGGCTCAAGCCTCAATACTTCTTCCAGGCTATTAATCCTCCCTCCCCTGGCATATGGCTATGCCACTATTACACCTTGCTCACGGCTGCTTCTACTTACCTCACAGACACTTCTTCTCATTCACTGAAGAATTTGGCATCAATCCATGGCACAATTTTCCTCCCCAGCATAACTCCTGTCATCCATAGGAGTTACTTTGACATCCATGTGGATGAACCATTCAATATCTTAGACTTTCAATTTTGTGACCCACTCATCTCCAATGACTTCCATTTTTACCTCAGCAATCAACTCCCTGGGCTTTTTCATTTCCCCAAATGCTCTATTTGCTGAATCACTAATGTAGACATCTCATTCTCTGATCAATCTTCCTGTCCTTTTGGTTTGCTTTTCAAATACTTGCACTACTTTTGTTCTTTGGCAGTGCTATCATCCCATCTGTTTATCACCTTCTTTCTGTCTTCCCTCCCTACCCTACTTAGATTTCATGGGATGTCATTTCATTCATTCTCTTGCCAATGAGATCTTTAATCTCTCTCAATTGCTAATTTTATCAACATTTAAACATGTTCAGATGTCTCTTACTTAAACGACAAAAAATTAACCTCTCTCCTGACTCTACATTTCCATTCTAGTGGTCATCTTCAATTCCTATTTATCCTTCACCAATTCTACACAACCTATCTCTAAGGTCTGTTAAGTCTACCTCTTCAATGTCTCTCAAATCTATATTCTTCTCTCTATCCCTACTGTTATTCTCTCCTATGATCTTTTGCCTCTAGTCTCAAGTACCATTATTACTCTCCTAGATTCCCAAAGTATCATAAATGGTTTTGTTGTGTCCATTCTCTTTTGTTGGCTTGTTTAACTTTTCTTGATTGAAATATAATTTAAAGACAAAAACTTGCGCAGGTTTTAAGTGTACTGTTCAATGGGCTTTTTAGATATGTACATCCATGTAACCAATATCCAATTAAGATATATTTCTGTCACCCAGAAATTTCCCTTATATGCTTTTATAGTCAATCTCTGCCACAGTACTCCCAACACCAGCCCGGGGAAACCAGTCTTCTGATTTCTAGCACCACACTTTAGTTTTACCTGTTTAGAATTTTATATAAACTGAATCTTAGGGTATGTACTTTTTTGTGTCCAGCCTCTTTTGCTCAGTATAATGTTTATGAGATTGATCCATGTTGTAGCAAATATCAGTAAATCTTTCTTTTGTATTGTGAGTAATATTCCACAGTATAAATATATCACAATTTGTCTATCTATTAACATTTGGATAGACATTTGGGTTGTTTCTAATTTTTGGCTATTGTGAACAAAGCTGCTATGAATTTTCATACTAGTCTTTTTTTTTTTGAGGGGCATACTTTGCATATATTTTAGGTAAATATTTAGGAGTGGAATTATTGGCTCATGATGTAGATGTATGTTTAACTTTCTAAGAAAATTTCAAACTGTTCTCCAAAGTGGTTGACCATCTTCACACTTGCTGGGAATGTATGAGAGTTACAGTTGCTCCACATCCTTGTCAACACTTGAAATTATCAGACTTACATTTTAGCCATTCTAGAAGTGATGGTAAGCACCTTTTAAAGTGCTTATTGGCCTTTCATATATCTTCTTTTGTGAAATGTCTGTTCAAATCATTTGCCCTCTTTACTTTGAGCTCATTGGGATGGGACTATGTCTTATTTTTCTTTGTATTCCTATTTCTTGTCATAGGGTAAAACTCATCATAGGTACTAAAAAATTGCTCTAGACTTTATTGAAATATGTGCCATCTCATTCAATGATGATATACATATATTCCCTCAGCTACATTTTAAAAGAATTGACAAGACCTGGGTTTAGATGCCGGAGAAAAAATAGAGGAAGAAAGTGAAGATGAGTTTATTCTCAAATTTCCTTTGTGATAATCTCTGTTTTTTTCTTACATTCCTTTCCTCTTACTTTACCGTGGTGCAATTAATAAATTTTATATGGCCTTTCTTGTTGTAACTCCCACAAAATGATTGGCTGGAACTATGCAAATTGAGTGACTTATGGTCTACCAAGAGGATTGGTCAGTTTGTGGTCCTGGTGGGAGGACCATGCCTTGAAATTGACAAGAAGTAGGCTCATAAAAGGGCCAATCCTACAGAGGTTTAGGAGGACCTCGCTACATCAACAAAAGTCTGGAACAGAGAGTGTCCTTTGGACCAAGGACCCAGAGCTCCTGTGCTGAGAAACTTCTAGACCCAGAAGAAAGAGTGAATGCTGAAGATGGCACTAGACAGCAAGAGATAGAGGCAGTGGGCTTGCTGGACTGTGGAGCAAGGTGGCTGTGGTGGGCTTGGTGACCCACAGAGTGAGAGCTGAGCCCCTTCAGGCAGCAGGCTTGCTGGTGGAGCTGAAAGAGCTATAACACTTGCCTGTGCGAGGCAGAGGCCTGAGTGTGCCCCATGGAGGGGTTGCACACCTCCTCCCCTGGGCAGTGGGGGCCCAGGTAGCGTGGTGGCAAGACAGCCCCACAGGCCCAGGTAGTGTGGCAGGAGCCAGCAGCAGAGGCCAACAAGCCCCAGTGGCACAGCAGAAGCCCTGGGAGCCATGCAGGTCCCCAAGTCGCATGGTGGTAACTGGAGGTAGCAGTGACGTGAACACAGCATCTGACAGGAACCACAGCACACCTGCTCAGCGACATAAGAATGGACATGGATAATTTGGGGAAGGGGAAGCATTTCCCCTTTGAAAACCTGTTGTTATCATTTACTGTTTGCTTTCTACAAATAATAATTATGGCTTTCACTTTGCCAACGCTGTGTAAATGTCTTTTGTGTCCAGCTTGATCACAGATAAACGTAGCACCCATGGAGTGGTTGGTGCCAGTGGGTGTATGTGTCTCATTCCTAGCAATCTTATGGCTGTCTGCAAGTTGAGGCACAGCCTGTCTGCAAGTGCAATGCAGATAGACAGACATGTACGTACATTTACATTTTCAACTGGTTTTCCCCAACTAGGGGCAGTTGCTTACTTTGGAAACCAGAACATGTCGAAAACTGTTTGGATGGAACTATACGATTAATTCACAAAATAAATCTCATCAGGCATGCACCAGCTACTAAGGTCAGCTAGCTGATACATGAGTAGACTTAGCAGGAGCTGATTTGGTTGTAAAGAATAGTTTCTCCTTCCTGGATCTCATATGCTAATTTAAGTTCATATTTCTTAAGTTTTGTTTTATAAAATTCTTTAAGTTACCTAAATTAAATCTCTGCTTCAGCCAGACTGGTCTCATTGTTTTCCAAACATGCCTGTGCCTTTCATTTTCTTTGTTCCACCCTATCCTCACCCTTGGTGTGAAGGGTTTCTTTTGACAAAATAATGCTTTATAGTTATGCTATGAGAGGTGATCCACGTGAACAGGAAAGGTTGTTAAGTTTTATCCTCCTATCTTGTAGGTGCTCTTTTCTGAAGAATATAAAGATCCACAGCGACTGATACAAAAAGTGGTGCTCAATGAGACTTGACAGCTTAAGCATAGATAGTAGCAACAGGATAATGCTGACAGCAGGTAGAAAAGGAGGGTGGTAGAGAGACCAAAGGAGAGGGATAATGATAATAGTAAGGAGAAAAATTCCTGGGAGAAATACAGGAGAACACTGCAGTGATTGAAAGATAACCGAGAGAATATTAAAGAAATGTTTGCAGCAGGTATGTTTACAATTAGCTGACTCAGTCAGACAGAATTATTTCTTACAACAGACTAAATCTTCCAGGACATTTTGGGGCAGGGTTACACATCTCTGAGTGTTTCTACTTCAGTGTATTTGGCTGGAGCACTATCCTTCTCTATTCTTCCTTTTGCCTCAGTATCTAATGATATTTCTAGTCATAATGATAACAACAATACTGACAGTAAATATAGTTTAGTGAGCAAAGTAGAAGTTACTAGCTGCATTTTATGGATGAGAAAGCTGAGGATAAGAGAAGGTAAATCATGAAGTCAGGCTCATATTCCTGGCAAATGACAAAGTTTGAAATCTGTGTCTGCCTCATCCCGGGCTTTTTTTACTGAGCCACAGGAGGTGGTGGAGAGCCTGGCTTGATAGCTGGGCTGTGTAGATGTGAATCTTAGCTTAGCAGTCTCCTAGCTGGGTAAATGGGCAAGTCATTGAAATTTTTCCTGTGCCTCAGTTTCCTCCTTTGTAGGATGGGGACAATAATAAAACACACCTCACATGGTTGTTGTGAGGCTTAAATGAGTTAGTATATTAAAACATACTTGGACCAGTGCCTGGCCCAGTAAGCCTCAATCAGTGTTAGTCATTGGTACATCCACTGAATGGTTAGCTTTTCTTTCCTTGACCTTTTATGTATCAATAGTCAGTATTACTCAGTAGATGCTTTTCAATTTTACCTTATGTGTGATTGTCAGCTCCTAAGGATAGAGACATGTTTTATTCATCCCCCAGAGCATCTAACACAGTTTCTTGCACTAATTGGTGCTGAATAAATGTCAGCTGCATTATATTATAAAGCAAACAGTACAGTATTTAGTAACATAGACTCTGGAGCCTGACTACCTGCGCTCAGATCTTAGATCTGAGTTTTACTAGCTGTGTGCTCTTGAGCAAGTTACTCAGCGTTCTGTGCCCTAGCTCTTTCATCCTAACAATGGGAATAATCAGTATTCTCCAGCTCATAAGTTTATTGTGAGGAGTAAATAAGTTATTGTAAGTAAGGAGTCCCAGGGTGGTGCAAACAAATGGTTGATAAGCTCAGCTGCTAACCAAACGGTTGGAGGTTTGAGTTCACCCAGAGGCTCCTTGGAAGAAAGCCTAGCAGTCTACTTCCCAAAAAATCAGCCGTTGAAAACGCTATGGAGGACAGATCTACTCTGACATACATAGGGTTGCCATGAGTCAGAGCTGACTGAATGGCAGCTGGTTTATTATATGTAAAGTGCTTAGAGCAGTGCCTGACCCACTGTACAAGTGCTTGCTGTTATGATTATTTTCTTTTTAAGGTACATGTCTTATCTCCCAAACTAGATTGTAAGTTTTTTGGAACAAACAACTTTCAAACCTCAGCGACCAGCAGAGTAACAGTTTATTTTTCATCCATGCAAAATCCGGTGCGGTTGTTCCAGCTCAGTAGGCTTTTGTGTCTGTCTTGCTTCTAAGTGGTGATACAGTGATCCTGACTCCTTTCATTCTCTGAAACCACCTTCCTCGACGCACGGCCTCCATCACTGCTGGAAGAGAGAGGGGGATTTTCTTAGGTCAAGCCTGGATGTTACATGCATCGGTTCTGCTTGCATCCTTTTGACCAGGACTAATCTCATATCTACCTACATGCAAATGGATTGGGAAATACAGACTTCCTGTGTGCCCAGGAGGGCAATAAAGTGGTTAGGTTAACAGAGAGCATTGTCTCTGCCACGATGGGGTAGGTGGTTCTCCAAAGGAAAATCCAGGTGATAGACCTGTAAGAGGGATGGATGCTGGGCAGGAAACACTATTGATGTCACTATCCTCAGATTAACTGCAAGATTATTTGCAAGACCAAAGTGTCCATCCACTAGGTGCTAAACTCATTAATTTCATTTTAGAAAAATAGGAAATCGATTCCCAAAGTGTTAGAATTGTTTATGCCGACTCCATGGAGTCTGTACCTCAGAGCTCTCTCAGTTAATGGCTTCAGCCCTTGACACACCTGTCCTCAGTGTTACATCCATAAATTCCCTTCATTGGGGATTTACTTGGCAGAGAGAAAAGTCCACATGTTGCGTATTCTCATCTCCATGAATCTTTAGCTGGCTGTTTGTGGAGAGGGGACACCCTCCAATCTCAGGGGCCAGGAGGCACTTCCGATACAGTAGAAAAATGGATCAAATGAGGTCTTTCTAGCAGGAAAGGCAAACTTGTAAACAAGTAATTGTTATTAGTGACAGAAATATAAAGCACAAAATACACAAGCAGGAAGGATGCAGCTAATGAGGGAGATGGGAAAGGTTTCAGAAAGAATTAACGAGTCCTAAAAATTGAAAATAGAACTAAAGTAAAACTGGAAAAGTCTGTTACTGCAGAACAGTGACTGATAGACTCATTTGGTATATCTCAGACCCAAAAGCAATAATCTGATCCTCAGATTTAAACTTTATATGTGAATTTTTTAGTACCAAGGTGACCAGATGTCCTATTTCTATCATCATGCTGTTCAGTCTCCAATAAGTTTCTGTCACTTCTTAGTGACTTATTTGCAGATCTGATGAGGGACCACTTATAGAACTGCTATAATGTTCACAAAGGATTACTCCATTGGAATTATTACCGCTTCTTCCTCTCCCTCATTCCCAGTTCTCCATCTTCTCCTTCACACCCTATTCTGTCAGGCAGCTTCCACCCATTCCAGAATGGATATTCCATCCTTCAGGTTCTTACTTAGAAGCATGGTCTTTGGCCGGATTGCCTTTAAATGCTTCATTCCGCTTTAAGAAGGTGTCCTGTCTCTTCTTGTTATGCCCTTTTCCTCCTGGATGGCAGTCCAAAGACCTGATAGTCTCAGTTTACAAGATAATTTGTTAAGGAATCTGGAATGAAATCTATTAAAACTGTAGGTTGCCGGCCTGTCCATTAGATGGCAGCAGTGTATGAGCTGTGCAAAGCAAGTTCCTGAACCCTTGAAACAGAGAGCTTGGAAAGAGAACAGAATTCAATCCCTAAGACGGTAAACAACCCCTGCTAAACAAGTCCCCAGCTACTATATATGGATATGGGCTTCCATTCCGTCTATGAGGAGACCAAGGGATCATTCTAATTGAGTTTAGAGAGCTATGTATTAATACTAAGTGAGTGCATAGATTCGACAAGAGTCATTAAAAAGTTGATCACTAGGGTCTAAAGTCCAGATCCCTCCATTAAGTAAGGTAAACTTCTTGTAAGAAGTGGCCTGTTTTCTTTTTTTTCCTAACAGGCAAATGCCTCTTTCTTTGTTTTTTTTAATTGTACTTTAGATGAAGGTTTACAGAACAAACTAGCTTCTCATTAAACAGTTAGTACACGTATTGTTTTATGACATCAGTTAACAACCCCATGACATGTCAATACTCTCCCGTCTCGACCTTGGGTTCCCCATTACCAGCTTTCCTGTCCCCTCCTGTCTTCTAGTCCTTGCCTCTGGGCTGGTGTGCCCCTTTAGTCTCGTTCTGTTTTATGGGCTTGTGTAATCTTTGGCTAAGGGTGAACCTCAGGAGTGACTTCATTACTGAGCTAAAAGGGTATCTGGGGGCCATACTGTTGGGGTTTCTCCAGTCTCTGCCAGGCCAGTAAGTCTGCTCTTTTTTTGTGAGTTAGAATTTTGTTCTACATTTTTCTCTAGCTCTGTCCCTATATTATGATCTCTGTTAGAGAAGTTAGTGGTGGTAGCCAGGCACCATCTAGTTGTACTGGACTCAGTCTGGTGGAGGCCGTGGTAGTTGCAATTCATTAGTCCTTTGGGCTAATCTTTCCCTTGTGTTTTTAGTTTTCTTCATTCTCCCTTGCTGCCAGTGGAGTATCTAGATGACCGCTCACAGGCTTTTAAGACCCCAGACGCTACTCACCAAAGTAGAATGTAGAACATTTTCTCTATAAACTGTGTTATGCCAATTGAGCTGGATGTTCCCCAAGGCCATGGCATGATCCCCGCAGCCCTCAGCGCAGTAATTTGGTCCCTCAGGGAGTTTGGATGAGTCTATGGAACTTTCATAACCTTGCCTTGTACAAGTTGTACTGGCTTCCCCTGTATTGTGTACTGTCTTACTTTTCACTAATAGTTACCACTTATCTATTGTCTAGTTAGTGTTTTTCCACCCCACCCATCCCATCCCTCATTGATTGTTTCTTTTTGTGTGTAAATCTTTTCATGAGTTTTTACAGTAGTGGTCTCATACAGTATTTGTCCTTTTGTGATTGACGCTTCATTCAGCATAATGCCCCCAAGATTCATTCATGTTGTGAGATGCTTCGCAGATACATCATTGTTCTTTATGGTTGCGTGATACTCCATTGTGTGTATGTACCACAGTTTGTTTATCCATTCATCTGTTGATGGACATCTAGGCTGTTTCCATTTTTTGCTTTTGTGAACAATGCTGCAAAGAATATGGTTGTGCATATGTTTATTCATGTGACAGCTCTTATTTCTCTAGGGTATAGTCCTAGGAGTAGGATTGCTGGATCATATGGTATTTCTATTTCTAGCTTTCTAAGGAAGCGCCATATCATTTTCCAAAATGGTTGTACCATTTTGCCTTCCCATCAGCCTCTCCAACATTTGTTATTTTCTGTTTTTTTAATTCGTGCCAGTAATTCTGGGGTGAGATGGTATCTCATTGTGGTTTTTATTTGCATTCCTCTAATGGTTAGTGATCACAAGCACTTCCTCATGTGTCTGTTAGCCACTTGAATGTCTTCTTTGGTGAAGTGTCTGTTCATTTCCTTTGCTCATATTTTAATTGGATTATTTATCTTTTTATAGTAGAGGTGTTAGATTTTAGAGATTAGACCTTTGTCGGATTTGTAATTGCCAAAATTTTTTTTCCCAGTCTGTAGGTTCTCTTTTTACTCTTTTGCTGAAGTCTTTTGATGAGCAAAAGTGTTTAATTTTTAGAAGATCCCAGTTATCTAGCTTATCTTCTGCAGTTTGTGTGTTGTTAGTTATAGTTTGTATCCTGTTAATGCTGTGTATCTGGGCCTCTAGAATTAATCCTATTTTTCTTCTGTGATCTTTATAGTTTCTGGTTTTATATTTAGGTCTTTGATCCATTTTGAATTAGTTTTTGTGTATGGTGTGAGGTATGGGTCCTGTTTTATTTTTTTGCAGACGGATATCCAGTTTTGCCAGCACCATTTGTTAAAAAGACTGTCTTTTCCCCATTTGATGGACTTTAGGCCCTTGTCGAAGATCAAGTGACCGTAGGTAGATGGATTTAAATCTGGGTTTTTGATTCTGTTTCATTTGTCAATGTATCTGTCATTGTACCAGTACCAGGTTGTTATGACTATTGTAGCTGTATAGTAGGTTCTAAGGTCAGGTAGTACGAGTCCTCCTACTTTATTCTTCTTCTTCAGTAGTGCTTTACTTATCTGGGGCCTATTCCCTTTCCATATAAAGTTAATGATTTGTTTTTCCATCTCTTTAAAGAATGTTGTTGGTATTCGGATTGGGATTGCATTGTATTTGTAAATTGCTTTGCGAAAAATTGTCATTTTCACGATGTTGAATCTACCTATCCATGAGCATGGTATGTTTTTCCATTTATGTAGATCTCTTTTGGTTTCTTGCAGTAGTGTTTTGTAGTTTTCTTTGTATAGGTCTTTTACATCCCTGGTCAGATTTATTCCTAAGTATTTTATCTTTTTAGGAGCTATTGAAAATGGTATTGTTTTCCTGATTTCCTTTTTGTCATTCTCTTTATTGGTGTATAGGAATGCAACTGATTTTTGTATGTTTATCTTGTATCCTGCTACTCTGCTGAATCTTTCTATTAGTTCCAGTAGTTTTCTCGTGGAGTCTTTTGGGTTTTCTGTGTATAGTATCATATCATCCTCAAATAGAGACAGTTTTACTTCTTCATTGCCAATTTGGATGCCCTTTATTTCTTTTTTTTGCCTTATTGCTCTAGCTAGGACTTCCAGCACAACGTTAAATAGGATTGGTGATAAAGGATATCCTTATCTTGTTCCTGTCCTCAAGGGGAATGTTTTCAGCCTCTCTCCATTAAGAATGATGTTGACCATTGGTTTTGCATAGATGCCCTTTATTATGTTGAGGAATTTCCCTTCTATACCTATTTTATTGAAAGTTTTTATCAGGAATGGGTGTTAAACTTTGTCAAATGCCTTTTCTGCGTCAATTGAGATGATCATGTGATTTTTTTCTTTCCTTTTATTTATGTGGTGTATTACGTTGATGGATTTTCTAATGTTAAACCATCCTTGCATACCTGGTATGAATCCTACTTGGTCGTGGTGTATTATTTTTTTGATATGATGCTGAATTCTATTGGCTAGAATTTTGTTCAGAATTTTTGTATCTATATTCATGAGAGATATTGGTCTGTAATTTTCTTTTTTTGTGACGTCTTTGCCTGGTTTTGGTATCAGCATTATGCTGGCTTCACAGAATGAATTTGGAAGTGTTGCTTCCTCTTCTATGCTCTGAAATAGCTTGAGTAGTACTGGTGTAAATTCTTCTCTGAATGTTTGATAGAATTCTCCAGTGAAGCCATCTGGGCCAGGGCTTTTTTTGTTGGGAGTTTTTTTTTTTTTTTTAACCTTTCCAATCTCTTCTCTTGTTATGGGTTTGTTTAGATTTTCAACATCCTTTTCTGTTAGTTTGGTTAGGTAGTGTGTTTCTAGAAATTTGTCCATTTCCTCTAGGTTTTCAAATGTATTGGAGTATAGTTTTTCATAATACTCTGTTATGATCCTTTTTATTTCAGTTGGATCTGTTGTAATGTCCCCCGTTTTATTTCTTATTTGAGTTATTTGCATCCTCTCCTGTTTTGATTTTGTTGGTTGGCCAGTCAATTTCGTTGATCCTCTCAAAGAACCAACCTTTGGTTTTGTTGATTCTTTCTATTGTTTTTCCATTCTCTATTTCATTTATTTCTGCTCTGATCTTTATTATTTCCTTTCTTCTGGTGGATGTGGGCTTCTTTGGTGTTCTCTTTCTATTTGTTCTAGCTGTGTAGCTAATGTTTTGATTTTGTCCCTTTATTCTTTTTTGAAGTGTGCATCTATTGCTATAAATTGACCTCTGAGCACTGCCTTTGCTGTGTCCCAAAGGTTTTCATATGATGTGTTTTCATTCTCGTTTGATTCTAGGAATTTTTTGATTCCATCTCTGATTTCTTCTATTACCCAGTGGTTTTTAAGCGGGGTGTTTTTTAGTTTCCATATAATGATTTTTTTTTCCTTGCTCTTCCTGTTGTTAATTTCTACTTTGAAGGCCTTGTTATCAGAGAAGATACTTTGTATTATCTCAGTGTTTTGGATTTTGTTGAGGGTTGCTCTGTGGCCTAAGATGTGGTCTATTCTGAAAAATGTTCCATGTGCGTTGGAAAAGAAAGTGTACTCTGCTGCTGTTGGGTGGAGTGTTCTATATATGTTTATGAGTTCCATTGGCCTGATTGTGGCCTTTATATCTTTTGTATCTTTGTTGAGTTTCTTTCTAGATGTTCTGTCCTTTACTGACAGTAGTGTGTTGAAGTCCCCTGCTATTATTGTGGAACTGTCAATTTCTCTTTTCAGTGCTGTTAGAGTTTGTTTTATGTAGTTTCAAGCCCTCTCATTGGGTGTGTAGATGTTTATTATGGTTATGTCTTCATGATGGATAGTCCTTTTAATCATGATATAGTGTCCTTCTTTGTCTTTTATGGTGAATTTTGTTTTAAAGTCTATTTTATCTGAGATTAGTATTGCCACTCTTGCTCTTTTTTGGTAGCTGTTTGCTTGAAATATATTTTTTCCATCCTTTGATTTTTAATAAATTTACATATTTGTTTGTAAAGTGTGTCTTTTGAAGACAGCATACTGATGGATCCTGTTTTTTTATCCATTCTGTCACTCTCTGTCTCTTTATGGGTGAATTTAGGCCATTTATGTTCAGTGTAATTATTGATAGGTGTGAGTTTATTGCTGTCATTTTGTGGTACTGACATTTTCTTTGTTCCTCTTCCTCTCCTGTGCTGAATTTATTTTGTTTGTGGATTTTTTTCATTTCCTTTGTTTTTACTGAGACTTTATGTTTTTCTTTTTATTTTGATGAATAGGTTTGTTAACTTTCTTTGTGGTTACCTTGAAATTTACCGTTATCTTCCTAGGTTTGAACCAGTCTATTATTACTTGGTATTGCCTTGCCTTCCTCTCCATTAGAAAGTTCTATACCTACCCTGTTTATTTCCTCTTTTATTGTTCTGAAGTTGTTGTCATTTACAGATTAACCTCCCTGGTTCCCTTTTGTAAATCTTTTGGTTTTAAATAGTCCTTGAGAGTTCATTTCCTAGGTTGGTATCTGGCTGGTGTGATCTTGTGTCCTAGATTCAGGCTGTTGTCTGATGTTGTTTGTTCTCAAACTGAAGGACTCCCTTTAATAATTCTTGTTTAAGTTTGGTTTGGTTTTTACATACTCCCTTAATTTCTGTTTATCTGGAAGTGTCCTAATTTCACCATCATGTCTGAATGAGAGTTTTGCAGGAAATATTATTCTTTGTTGGCATTTTTTTTCTTTCAACATTTTATATATGCCATCCCATTGCCTTCTTGTCTGCATGGTTTCTGCCAAGTAATCAGAACTTAGTCTTATTGTTTCACCTCTGTATGTGACTTTTTGTTTTCTCAAGCTGCTCTCAGGATTCTTTCTTTGTCTTTGGTTTTAGCGAGTGGGAATAAGATACGTCTTGGTGATTTTCTTTTGAGATCTATCCTATATGGGGTTCGTTGAGCTACTTGTATGGTCAGCTTTTCATATTTAATGATACTAGGGAAGTTTTCTGTCCACAATTCTTCAAAGGTTCTCTCTGTGTTTTCAGGTTTCTCCTCCTGTTCTGGAACTCTGATCACTCGAAAATTTTTGCTTTTGATTGTATCCCACATAATTCTCAGAGTTTCTTCATTTTTCTTTTTTTTTCTGATTTTTCCTCAATTTCGCTGATCCTGTCTTCCATTGTTTCAAATCTACTCCCCAGACCTTCCATGACACTGTCCATTTCTGAAATCTTGTTGTTTATCTTTTGGATTTCTAATTGTTGTTTTTGAATGATTTCTAGTTGTGAATTTATTTTGACATTTTGTTCCTGCATTATTTTCCTGAATTCTTCCATTTCTTTGCCTATATTTTCCATGAATTTATATGTTTTTTTCCTTATTTTTGTCTGCTTATTGCTTCAACTCTTGGATAGCTCCGAATATTAGAAATTTGAATTCCCTATCAGGTAGTTCTAGTGCCTTTTCTTCTACTAGAAAGTCATTTGATATTTTATTTTGGACTTCTACTGAAATCATCCTGTCCTTTTTTTTTTATATGTTTTGATATTGTCTGCCTTCTCTGGGACATCCAGTAGTTATTTTCTTTGTTTATTAATTGTAAATTTGTTTCATCCAGCTTTTTTGTTCTATTTGGTTATGTCTGAGCAGGTGTTCTGTGAGTTCTTTGTTGTTTGCTCATCTGTGGGCACAATACTTTTCACCTCCTTATCCAATAGGCAGGGACAGTTGCTCAGCTATGGTGCAGCAGGGCAGGTCCAGCTGAAGGAGAGGGGCTGGGATGGGTTATTGGTGGCACGTACTGTGACTGACAAGGCAGGCCAGAGGTCTGTGCAGGGCAGGTTCCAGTAGGCCATACTGGTGCTGCTTGGGGGTGTGATGTTCAGTGCACAGTGCAGATAGGCAGGAGGGATGGAGGAGTTTGTGTTGTGTGGGGCTAAGTGAGTATGGGAAAGAAGAGAGAGAGGAGAGAGAAACAGATGCCAAAAAAAAAAAAAGTGCCAAGGGAGCCTACCACTGGAGTGGAGAGATGAGAAACTGAGAAATGAAGAAAAATTAAAAGGAAAAAAGAAAAAGATAATAAATAAATAAAAATTAAAGAAAAGAAAAGCTAGAAATACCCCCAGGGATCCCACTGGCAACTGGGGATGTGGCTCCCAGGCTTCAGGGCACAGCCTGTCCAGAAGGGGCAGAGATGGCACACAGCACCAGGTATTAGGAGACAGGAAAAGAAGGATAGTCGAGAGAGATGAGGAAATGGGAAATGAAGAAAAACAAAAAGGGAAAAAGAAAAAGAAAAAAAAAAAGAAATGCCCCCAAGGGGTCCTACTGGTGAGGCTGCACAGACCAGGGAAGTGACTCCGCAGACACGCAGTACAGCCTGTCCAGAAGGGGCAGAGATGGCACACAGCCCCAGGTACTCAGAAGACATGAAAAGAAGGTAAGTAGAGAGAGAAGAGAAACCAAGAAATGAAGAAAAACAAAAAGGAGAAAAGAAAGGGGGAAAAAAAAAGGCCCCAGGGATCCCACCTGAGTGGCAGCTCAGACTGAGGAAGCAGTTCTCCAGCTGAGCAGTGCTTCACATCCTGTCAAGAAGAAACAAAGATGGCACACGGAGCCAGGTGTTTGAGAGAAAGGAGGAGGAGGAAATGAGAGGCAGGGACAAAACCAAAAGAAGCCAAAAAAAGCAACACCAGTAGAAAAAAAAATGGCACTGAGGGAGCTGTCTGATGTGAGTGGGGTGAATCCACGGAGCTGGCGCCTTCTGGCCAAGTGACTGTGGCCAGCTGGGAAGTGAGCCAAGCAGGGGGAAATGGGTAGGGGGTGGAAAAGTGCGTATCACTGGTTACCGGGTGCTCTGTCTCCTGCTGGGAACTCCGTGAATCTGCTTTCCTGTACTCCTGTCCGCCAATCTCCGACGGGAGTCCAAGATGCATATCTGTGCTGCGCTAGCTGATAGGGGACCTCCGCTCATATCTCTCCTTGCTCTCTATTCTCTGTCAGTTTCGCTTGGTTGAGTTCTTTATGTCTTCATTTGACATATAGGGTTACAGGATTGACGTTTGTCTCTGTTTTAGTTTTTTGGGTCTTAGCTGTGGAGGGATGGCGTGCTGCTTCTGTCTATAGCTCCATGTTGACTCCGCCTCCAGAAGTGGTCTGTTTTCTAACAGGGCTTATGGCAATGTTGTCGATTAACCAACAAAATACAGTAGGAGTCGGGCTCTACATTTCCTCTTGCAGCTTATTTGAGTGCCTTCATACTGATGTCCTAGAGTCAGAGTCTTTCTCTCTCAACACAGGTGCTGTAAAATTACCATGAGTGGTTAAGCTGGTTACCATGCTTCATCTCACTCCCCTTCCACCCTAACTCTTGCTGTCCATGCCCAGGCTTGACCTTCTATTATGTCTGAACAGGTTTGGCCTGATGTAGAGGGATATGAGGCTATACACTGCTGTTTAGGATACTCTGAGAGGCATGGCACTTCCACATGTGTTAGAGAGGTGTTTTCATTACATTTATATTTTAAATGAGTCAAGGTGTTATAATCACTAAGATAGCTAATACACTGACTGCTTATATGCCATTGATGCAAATCCAGTTATTTGTGTTGAGCATCCTAAGGGAGAATGGAACATGGGAAAGGTAAGTTTTTTAAAGTAACTATTTAAAAACGAAAGTAATATGTGTTAAATGTAAAAAAAAAAAAATTATAAAGCCAAAAGCAAAAAAAAGGAAATACATTTTGGTGTTTACATTCTTTAGTCATGTATATAAGTCATACACATACACACACACACAAACACACACACACACACACACATATATACAGAGAAAGAGAGAAAGAGAGAGAGGGAGTGCCCTGTTGGTGTAGTGTTTTAGTGCTTGGCTGCTAACTGAAAGGTTGGAGGTTGAAACCTACCAGCCACTCCATAGGAGGAAGATGTGGCAGTCTGCTCCTTTAAAGATTACTGCCTTGGAAACCCTACGGGGTAGTTCTAATCTGTCCTCTAGTGTCACTGTCTTAATCTGGATTCTCTATAGAAGCAAAACCAGTAAATCATATAAATATCTATATAAAGAGATTTCTATAAAGGAAATAGCTCATGTGGTTGTAGAGGCTGGGACATCCCAAATCTGTGGGTCAGGCTAGAGGCTTCTCCTGATTCATGTAGCCACAGGGGCTGGAGAATCCAAGATCAGCAGGTCAGACAGCAGGGCTCTTGCTCACAGGCTGCGAAGACCTTTGAACTCCAAGATTGGCAGGCAAGATGGCAGATAAGCTGCTAGCTCAAGTCCCAGGAACCTGGGGTCAGGTGAACAGGAGCCAGCTGCAGGATCCAGAACAAGCAACAGCCCATGAGCCTTGCAGAATATCTGCTTATACTGGATGCAGGCCACACACCCAAGGAAACTCCCTTTCAACTGATTGGCTACTCACAGAAGATCCCATCATGGAGGTGATCACATTATATCAAATCTCATCATAGAAGTGATCACATCATCATATGACTGCCAAACTACATCATAACTGCTAAACCACTGAGAATCATGGCCCAGACAAGTTGACACACATCTATGAGTTAGAATTGACTCAGTGGCAATGGGTTTATCAGTTTCTGTCAAGTCGGTCAAGTTGACTCTGACTCTTGGTGGCCCGTGTATGTAAGAGAAGAACTGTGCTGTGTAGAGTTTTCAGTGGTTGATTTTTCAGAAGTAGGTGGCCAGATCTTTCTTTTGAGGCATCATCAGGTAGACTGGAACCTCCAAACTTTCGGCTAGCAGCCAAGGGTGTTACCTGTTTGCACCATCCAGGGACTGTCTCTCTTTCTCTCTATTTTTTCCCCCAATACTGATAACATTTTATACATACTGTACAGAAATATTTCTTAGTAACCTCATTTCTAGTGACTGGTTAACACTGAATTCTAAGAATAAAATTTATTTTAACCAATCCTCCACTCTTAGGTATTTTGTTGGGTTTCTTTCTTTCCTTTTTTTTTTTTGCTATTGTAATTCCCTAATGAACATACTTTCAAATGTATCTTTGTTTTCATTCATGATTATATCTTTAGAACAAATTACTAGAAGCTGAATTATTAGATCAAAGTGTATGCCTGTTCTGGGACTTTGATATGTATTGTTGAAATGGCCTCCAGAAAGTGTGTATAAGATTGTTCTCATAGTCTCATTATTCTCATCGTATTATCTCAATACTGAATGATAACTTAAAAATAATATTTGCTATTTGATGTATAAAACAGTATTTTATTTTTGTGTTACTTATATTTCTTTTACTATTGTTCCTTATTTTTATTAGCCATTTGTTTATGCTTTGCAAATTGTATATTCATGTCATTGTCCACTTGAAAAATATAGTGATTATCTTTTCCTCTGCTGATTTGTAAGAACTCTTTGTACATGGATATATTTTTTTTTCTGTAATATATCTGCAAATACTTCCCCAAGTTGTCATTTCCTTTTTTTAAAAATAAACTTTATTTTTAAGAACAGTTTTAGATGTACAGAAAAAATTGTAAAGATAGAACAGAGTTCCCATATATCCCTGTGCTCAGTTTCCACTATTATTAACATCTTACCTTAGTATGTCATTTGCTTTTACATTTTGTAAAGGTAAATTAATTTTTTAAAGCTTTATTGAGGTATGGACTGGGCAGTGTTTGGTTCTGTTAAACACAAGGTTGCTATGAGTCGGAGCCTACTTGACAGCACTTAACAACAATTGAGGTACAATTGACAGTAAAGTGTACATACTTAAAATGTACAATTTGATAAGTTTTGACATTTGTGTACCTTCATGAAACCATCATTACAATAAAAATAGTGTACATATTAATCACCCCAAAAGTTTCATTGTACCTCTATGTAATCCCTCCCTCTCACTCCTCCCTGTCTCCCAGTCCCATCCAAAGCAACCATTACTTTGCTTTCTCTCACTATCAATTAATTCAGGTTTTCTAGAATTTTATATAAATGGAACCATACAGTATGTATGATTCATTTTGTTTGGCCTCTTTTCTCTCTCACTATAATTATTTATATATTTCTCCATGTTGTTATATTCACCAAACATAGCAACGATTGTGAGGATGGCGCAGGACCAGTAATGTTTTGTTCTGTTATATATAAAATCCCTGCTATGGATTGAATTATGTCCCCCTAAAACGTGTTGTAAATCTTAACCTCTGTGTCTGTGGTTATAATCCCATTTGGGAATGGGTTTTCTTTGTTATGTTAATGAGGCAAGATTAGTGTAGGGTGTATCTTGAGTCAATCTCTTCTGAGATATAAAATAAATTAAACAAGAGAGTAGAGCAGAGATAGGGGAAGAGAGATGCCAAGCCACATGAACATTGTCCAGGAGCAGAAGCTCAGAAGAGACAAAGACCTTCCTCCAGAGCCCACAGAGAGAAAGCCTTCCGCTAGAGCCAGCATCCTGAAGTCAAACTTCTAGTCTCTTAAACTGTGAGAAAATAAATTTCTGCTTGTTAAAGCCATCCACTTGTGGTATTTCTGTTTTAGTAGCACTAGATAACTAAGACAGTTGCTGTGAGTTGGAGCCGACTTGATGACACCTAAAAACGACAATTTCCTTTGAGTTTAATTTGCTCTTCTTTTCTAGTTTCCTAAGGTGGAATCTGAGGTCATTGATATGAAGCCTTCATTCTATTCTAATATAGGCATTTAGTGCTAAAATTTTACCCTAACTACTTCTTTACTTTCTTCTTTTACCCATGAGTTATTAAGAATTGTATTATTTAGTTTCCAAATATTTGGAGGAGTTTCCAGAGATCTTTTCATTGTTGATTTCTAATTTAATTTCACTGAAGTTACAGAACATACTTTGTATGACTTAAATATGTTTAAATTTACTGAGACTTGTTTTATGATCCAGATTATAGTCCATCTTGGTAAATATTTCATGTGCACTTGAGAAGAATGTGTATTCTGCTGTTGTTGGATGGAGTGTTCTATAAATGTCAGTTAGGTCAAACTGGCTGATAGAGCCATTCAAATTTCCTATGTCCATACTGATTTCTGTCTAGTTGTTATATCAATTCCTACCAATATGATACCTGAGAACCTTTGTTCTGAAATTTAGGACAATGCTAAACTGTAACAAGCAGCTTTCTTCTTCCTTATTTTTAATTGTGGTAAATATGTATGTAAAAAACATTTGCCATTTCAACATTCTTCACATGGGCGATTAGGTAACATTAATTATGTTTATCATGTTGTTCAGTCATCACCATCATCTGTTTCTAAATTTTTCCATCACTCTTAACAGAGGAACCAGCTGCATTTTTATCTTCTTCTCCACATTACTGAGGAGATCATTACTATAACATTTTCCAAAGTGAAGTTCTGAACAATGTTAGTTGGGTGAGATGTTCTGTGGAAACGAGGTCCCGTAAGGGCAAATGAATAGGTAACACCTGGAGAGTTAGAATTCATATAAGCACATAAAAATTTGTTTAATTTAGTTAATTCATCATTTTTCAAATTTATTTGATCACAGCACCATTTTTCCCCACATGACACTAAATAATAAAATTTCTCAGAACTAAAATTTTTGGGACATATTTTGCAAAATACCACATAGATATGGCTTTGGCTGTCGTGTTCACATAGATATTCTTTATTATGTTAGGAAAATATTTTTTAATTTCCATTCTAGCAAGAATTTTTTTTTGAAAGGACAGATAACAAATTTTAACAAATCCTATTGGGATGTTACATGGCTTTTTTTTTTTTTGATCTGTTGTAGTGACAAATTTTATTAATTTATTTTCTTATATTAAGCCACCCTTAAATTATTAGAATAGAAATTAAAGGATGATTCACTCATACTATTTTTTAACATAGAGCTGATATCCATTTGTTAGATTTATATTTAGAATTTTGGATTAATAGTCATTATTGAGATAGGTCTAAAGTGTTCTTTTTATGTGTATGCAGATTTTTCAATTTTGGCATTCTTAATTGGGATTGCTTTCTCATGTTTCTGTGCTGCAGAGTAGTTTACATAGCACAAGAATTGTCTGTTGCTTGAAAGTTTGAAAAAACTTGCCCATAAAACAGTCTGAGCTGAGAGCCATGACTAGTTTATCAAAGTGTGCAATTAAGGGAATATGTGACATGTTTTCTATGTAAAGAGTGGAGAAGAATTAAATGCTTGGCATGGTGAGGATGCCCCTTGACGCCAATTATAAGAAAATACAGGCTTCCTCTATGTTATTAAGGAGCTGTGGTGGTGCTACAGTTAAGCACTCAGCTGCTAACTGAAAGGTTGGCAGTTCCAACCTACCCAGAGTTTCAGTGGGAGAAAACACCTGACTATCTGCTCCAGTAAAGATTACCACCTAGAAAACCCTATGGGGCAGTCCTACTTTGTCACTTGGGGTCACTATGAGTTGGAACCGACTCTACAGCACCTAACAACAGCAACAACAATCTATGTTATCTGACTTAGGGTTTCCCTTCATCAGAGAGAGAACACAGGATTGATCATCTACAGCTTTATATAACAGGCCTAAGCTGTACTTTGACCAGGACAGAAGCCCCTGGTGACATTTTTATTGGCAACAGAAGAAACCATGGTGGTTAAATCATTCTTAGTCAGGACTAGATAACCTGCCACCTGTCAAAATGAGTGAAACTGACAGAGGCTGATGGAACAGAGTGTCCTACCTAAGCAAGGGACTCATTGTCCCAGAGACAAGCAGGCCTAGGACAGCCCAAGGTGCATAAAATACTTACAATAACCACTCAGTCATCAATATCAAGGTAAACACCCAGTCATTAACCAACATCACAAAACTTTCTTCTTTACAGGCAATTCATTTACTATTACCTGTTTCTTAGGTTCCTTTCTGTGTATTTGTTAATTGAAAGATGACCCTGGGGTTTTAAGACTGGGATCAACTCCTAGCAACAGGATTGTGACTTAACCTCTTAGTTGTTGTTAGTTGCCATTGAATTGACTCCGACTCATGGAGACCTTATGCATAAAAGCATGAAACATTGCCTAGTCCTGCACCATCTTCATGAGCATTGGTATGTTTTTGTTTATTGTTGCAGCTATTGTGTCAATCCACTTCATTGACAGTTTTTCTCATTTTCATTTCTAGTGATTTGTTTTTCCTGATGACGTGTCCAAAGTAAGCGAGCTGAAGTCTCATCATCCTCGCTCCTGGTTGTATTTCTTCTAAGACTGATTTGTTTATTCTTTTGGCAGTTCACAGTATATTCAATATTCTTCACCAACACCACAGTTCAAAAACATCAGTTATTCTCTATTTCTTAAGATAAGTACATATCTACCCACAATGATACCCCAAGAGCCATTTATTGGATTTTCTAGAGGTAGAGAAACCTGACCAAAATGGGGGAAGAAAAAAAATCATTAGACTTTCAGGATTTTGAAACAAGAGCAGAGAAACAGAGTCTGAAAGTGGCTGGAGTTGAGTCACAGCACACAAGACAGAAGGACTGTGTACTACTGCCCCATGTGTTCCTGGAGCGACTCTGAGTTTTTTCTTTCCCAATGCTTGGCTCCTTAACTCTTTCTTTGATTTTGAGAGTTACTCCATGTTTCCCAATAAACCTCTCCTGACCCCTTTTAAAAAAGTTAACCATAATCTGTTGCTTGCAGTAGAAGAGCCTCAGTGAATACAGCCTAGGGTACATTTCACCCAGGTATGTCACTGAGATTGATCACCAGTGGGCCAGCATCGTGGATTTTCATGGCTGAGAGTATGCTGCTGTCTGGATTTATATAGATGATTCCTATCTTAAGTGGTTCTATAAATTGAAGCGTGGTTCAATAAACTATGGCTTTAAATAAACAGGGAACAGTGTACGGCAATAAGAAATTACTCATGAAAAATTTGTTGAGATGTGAAGTACTGTTTACCACATGATAGATTTTTTTACAGAATTCTTCTTTTAAAGAATTCTGAGAATTGGAAAAATTGAACAAAAGGGATTCTGAAAACATACAACTAGAGAAAGACTAAGGAGAGAAAAGAGGCCAAAAGAAAGACACTAAAATATTCTGTAAGTGGTTTATTGGACAGTCCGAGCTCCTTGGGGCTTGAGCAGGGAACGGCTTTGTGTTTCCTCTGACATGGCCTTCAGGCTGGCTCTATGATCTTCCACTCAGATAATGTCTCCTGAAGAACCTGTAGCATTTTGATTGCTTTTAGTAATAAAAACAAGTCTTATTTTGATCATTAAAGCCTAATTTCACAAGTAAAAAGGGCCAGCCCCAGACTCTATATCTAGATCAAAGTTTTATCCTCCCTCCCATTCCAGGCTGATCCATATCTTGGGGACCTGAAGTGGGGGAAGGGACATTGTCACGTTTTCAATTTCTCTGCTTTCTTCCCCACCCCCTTCTGATTCTGATCCTTTCAGTTTAACAGGTAGAAGGAAGGAGGTCTGAGGAAAGTGTCAAAAAAGATCTTTTAAACTTACTTGCTACAGTTTGCTCCTGGCTAACACTGGCTTACAACAGAAGGCATCTTTCTGATAGGCATTCGAATTCTAGCTCCTCTTTGGGGTGCAGCTGTGGCTTCTTCAGAGACTCTGAGCTGAGGGTGTGTGGTTGGGAGACACACTGCCCAGTTCTCTGACATGAGTAATGCATTGCCTGGCTAGCATTGTGCACCCCTCCCAGCCTCCGTCCTCTGCAGTGCACCCCCAGTCTCTCTTGGCTTGAATATCCTTATGGCAGCTGGTACCCTCTTGGACTGGGTTCTTTCAACACAGCTTCCATTTGGCTGCCTTCTGCAGTATCCACTGGACCTTAGGAACCTCACATATCCCCGTGCACTGCTGTTCTCTGCTTCACCCTGCTCTTGTGGACAGGTCCAGCCAGCCTCGGTGTCAGAAGCATCTAGGCAAGAAGTAGGCTCTTGTCTTCATGCTTCTTGTATCTCTTAAGCTTTTGAGGGACTCATGTCAAGTCATCCCAGGAATTTTTTCATTGGTCCAAGAAGATGGGCTTATAAATTCTTCCAGCTCAGTAAGTATTCTGCCAGCGAAGAGAAACCCATCCTCTCCTTACGGCCGCATCTAAGCTCTATGAGCTGTTATCCTGAATCTCTACCCTTTGTTTGGGTGGATGTGGAAGAAAGGAGCACACCATGAGGAAGGGAGGAGAAATTCACCTTCACCAGGCCCACAACTGACTGTTGCTGGGAAGTCCTCACTCCAAGGAAAGTGATTCTATAGCTCCTGTTCTCATAGACTCCAAGGCGAGGAAATGAAATATAGCTCTGCTTCATGAGAACTGGGGCCTTCTTCTGGTGTCAAAGACCACAAGCCTCCATCTCTGCTTCTTTCTCTCCATGTAGACCATTGTCTTTCCTGAAGAACCTCCCCTGTAAACTTAGGTTTACATGTGGCTTTGACTTGCTTTGACACAGACCTCAACTTTACATGACCTTGCAACTTGATTCAGATTAAAGGTTCTAACTCCAAACCCCTGGGGAGGGCTTTAACTGGGTTAGCATGAGACAAGTGCTCAGGTATCCACCCTGGTCCTGGTCAGATGGTACAAAATGGCCGTTACTGGAAGAGTCATGTAGATCACTGTAGACTATTCTTTGCACTGCCACCAAGGTGAGCAGAGGGCTTCCAATAGGAAAATTTGGACAAGGAGAGAGAAAGAAAGTTTGAATGCCATCACTGCAGCATAAGCAGACAGGCATTCCCCTCCCTCCCTACCCCTATCCTTTACCTGCTGACCTAGGATTTGGTTGTGTTTAGCATCAGTGGCAGATCTTGGATTCTCATATGAGGGAAGCAGAGCACAAGAGAAGGGGGGCTGAGAACACTAGACTGAGGCTAGACAGCCTGGAGCAGAAGAAGCAGTTCAGGATTAAGATGTCTTCAGCTGGAAGGCCTCAAACAGGAACACTATCCATCCCTCCAGCAACTGAGGGTGATATAGTTGTATTTAGAAGCTTGAGATGTAGAGGAAGTGATGTTTCCTTTTAAAATGTGTAAACTTAATATTTAACTTTTCATTTGCTGTAAGCTAAACCTCTTTCTTTATTCCGAAAGTACATGTATATGGGGAGATTTAGGATATCCAATATAATATATTTGTCTAGAGGTGCTAAGAAGAGAAATGCTAATTGTAGCATACTTTCCTCATATACAGAATGGAGATTATGTTTGGTTAAGCCAGGAATCGCGTAAGTCTAAGCCAGAAAGAGCCCAAGGGCCTCCTTGTCACACACCTTTCAGTCACTTCACTGTACCTGGCTAACACTTTCATATCTCCTGAACGCTAGGAAATTCTCAGATGGCATGCTATTTTCTGTCTACACCATATCTCCACTTGCCTTGTCTATTATCCATGTCTTAGAACCTTGTATAACCTTAATGTCTCCACATTGCACCAAACTGTGGGTGTGAAAGAGGTCACTTTAAGACTGACACCTACATCTTGTCAGCTCTTTTTCTTTCATATGCTGATGGGAGACTTTAGCTTCTTCAGATTCTCCCCAGTTATTTCTGAGGGTCCTCAGGGTTCCTCCCATGTGCTCAGGAGTTAGTCTGCCACTCCGTCTCTGGAGGAAATCCAGTGCCCTCGCCTCTGTTTCTGGCACTGCAGAGGAACACAATGTCACTGATGCCACACTCAGTGCTGCACTGCATCAGAGCTCCTGGTAGTGTGGGCACAGTGCAGGTGCAGGTGGGGGGCTCTCCTTTCCCCCAATTCCATCATACTTTGAATAGTGGAATTCATCAACAGAAGTGGTTCTCCACCCTGGCTGCACATTGAAATCACCAGGGAAACTTTAAAATACTGGTAATCAGGCCCTGGGAATCAGTGTTCTGATTGAAGTGGTCTGGAGTATAGTCTGGACCTCGGGGTTTTTTTTTTAAGCACTCTTTTTTTTCATTGTTGTAAAAAATATGTATCACACAACAGTTGCCAATTCAACATTTTTTACATATACAATTCAGTGACACCAATTACATTAATCACTTTGTGCATCCGTCACTAGTATTTATTGCCAAGTTTTCCATCACCAGTCTGTTGACTTAATATTTGACCTTTCATTTGCTGTCTACTCAATGCTTCCTAAACAATGACTTCCTCTTTCCCCTCCCTCCTGCCCCTGGTAACGACTAATAAATTTTGGTCTCTATGCATTTACCTATTCTAGATATTTCATATAAATGGGGTCATATAATATTTGTCCTTCTGTGACTTTCTTCACTGAGAATAATATTTTCAAGGTTCATCCATGTTGCAGCATGTATCAGGATGTCATTTCTCTTTATGGCTGGGATCTTGGATTTTTAAAATCTCACTAGAATCAAACACAGCCAGAGTTGAGAACTACTGTCTTGCTGCTTAAAGTATGGCTTGCAGACCAACTGCATGAGCATGACCTGGAAGCTTGTTAGAAATGCAGAATGTCAGGCCCTGTCCTGAGCTGCTGAACCAAAATCTTCAGGCTAACAAGACCCCCCAGAAGATTTGTATGCATATTAACATTTGAGAAGCACTGGCTTCAAATACAAGGGCAGTCATCCAAAATTATAAATAAGCTGGCAGTGATCAGATGTGTCCTGTTGAAGCAGCATATGCACCCTCTTAACTTTACTGTGTTTATATGAGCCTCACTGCGTTGAAAAGTATCACCCGTGCCTCTCTATTTGGCAGAATGGCTGCTCAGCGCTGAGGGGGTCCTGAGGACTCTTTGGCTTCCCTGACTCTGCAAACTTCCAGGCTCCTCAGGGCCTTACACACCCTCCTCCAGTTGCACAGTAAATCTTCTTCTTCCTCCTCCACTACCCTATTTGTACTTGAATCCCTCAAGCTAAACAAGTTGTCTGTTTTCTCTTCTAATTCTCAAGGGAGTTTAAGCCCTTGCATGCAGTCCAATAAACCTCACTGGTAGAGATTTGTTATGCTCTGTCATTTGGGCCCCCCGCTTGTGTCCACAAAGACTTTTGAGAAAATAGCTCCTTCAGCTACTGACTTTTCTCCATGATGGATCAAAATCGTTCATGGGACTAGGTGGTGGCAGATGTAATGCCATCCCCTCTTTTATCCACGTTTCTCCCGATGAGGTTCATTCACAAAAACTTCTCCCTTTTCTTCTAGTCAGTTTGGAAAAATAAGAGCTCTGCATGCGTGTCAGATGCTGTCTGCTGGCACTCAACTCCATCGCTGTCCTTCTGTGCTCATTTCTTGTCATGTGTGTCAATTTGGCTAGGCCAGGATTCCCAGTATCGCATGATTGTCCACCATTTTGTCATCTGATGTGATTTTCCTATGTGCTGTAAATCCTATTGCTATGACGTTAAAGAGATGGGACTAGTGGCAGTTATGTTAATGAGGCAGGACTCAATCTACAAGATTAGACTGCATCTTAAGCTAATTTCTTCTGAGATATAAAAGAGAGACGCAAACAGAGAGACAGGGAGACCTCATGCCACCAAGAAACAAGAGCCAGGAGAATATTGTGTCCTTTGGACCTGGGGTCCCTGAACTGAGACGCTCCTCAACTGGATATTCCCCCAGAGCCAACAAAGAGAGAAAGCCTTCCCCTGGAGCTGGCACCCTGATTTCGGACTTCTAGCCTCCTAAACCATAAGAGAATAAATTTCTCTTTGTGGAAGGCATCCACTTGTGGTATTTCTATTATAGCAGCCCTAGATAAGTAAGACATCTCTGTTTTGCCAAGGGCTGGAAGTCCAAAAACTGCATTTGCTAGACTCCTTTGCCAGCTGCTTTCCAGCTAGCATCTGTCGATGGAAGGCAATAGCGGGAGATCAGAAAAGGTGAGGTAAGAGGGAAGCCTGTTTCTTTCTGTCTCTCTCTTCCTCTCTGCTTCTGGCTCAGGAAACAGCAGCAATAGCAGTGACAGTGGGCTCCAGCAGCACCTCTTGTTTCAGCAGAAGCAATAACAACAGTGAGGCCAGTGGTGGTTCAGTGGTAGAATTCTTGCCTTCCATGCAAAAGATCCAGGTTCGATTCCCAGCCAATGCACCTTATGGGTAACCACTACCCATCAGTTAGTGGAGGACTGGGCAGACTTTCATTCCGTTGTGCATGGGGTCCCCATGAGTCAGGGGGCCGGCTTGACGGCAGCTAACAGCAGCAGCAGAGACAGAGTTCCAGAAACCATAGCAGCAGTAGTAGCCAGTGCAGCTCCAGCACAAGCAGCAACTTCCTGATCTCTAGATGATCCCCATCCCCACCCTGTTTTGCTTCTCCAGTCCTTCCAACGCATTTGTAACCAATTCACTTCATTAAATCCCTTTCTGTTCTAAATCTTCAGTGGTATCTGTTCCCTGTCTGGGTGTTGACTGACACAATATGCAAATTATCAGATGCAAACAGACCCTGATTAGAGTATGCTGGAGTAGGGGTGCAGGGGGGATGGGTTTTCTGGCTTCTCAAGCCAATATCTGCTCTATTCACTCTGACCACCTAGACCACTTGTGGCTTTTATGACCCTTGTTTCCTACCAACCACCCAACTTAGCTCTTAGTGTTTTGAATTTGACCACTAGCAACTGGCCCTGGCTCCATCCTTCAATCCTACTCTTTCGTCAATTGAAAGCTCTGCTGCTACTTCTCTGGTACTGACCCTCTTGTTTCTGGCTTCTCGTATCCAGGCATGCAGCTTGCAACACTCTTGCTCTGACTCCTCCAAGGTAGGGTCCATCCACGGTCTGCCCAAGTCCCATCCCTGGAACTAAAGTTTACATTTTAATTCGAAGTGTGTCGGTCAGGGTTCAACAGAGAAGCAGCACCAATAGGAAAAGGGAGTTAAATTTCCAAAGAAGTGAGAAATCAAAGGACAGTTACAGGAACTTGTTTTATATGATTGCGAGAGCTAGTTAAGCATTCCCTGCAAGGCCATTGTTTCCATGTCATGTGCTGGACCATGAAGCCTATAGGGAAGGCAGTCAGGAAGGAAGGATGGATGGAAAGGGCCAGCTGGAAGCTACAGAATGAGCTAGAGTGCCATGAGGACAGACTGAAACTCATGTCGGTGCTTGTTGCCTCTGCTGTTAATGGTATGAGTGTCCTGCAGAAGCTGGGGCCCTTTGTCAGGGAGCTAAACACACAGCTGACCCAGGAGTCAGAGACACTGAAGGAAGAGCCAGAGGGGAAGGTAGACCAGTTGCAGGCCCAGGTGTACTTCATACCAGTGAGGTCAGTCAGCAGATCAGAGACAATGTGTATGAGCTACAAAATGGCTGGGCTTCCCCTCCACCCTCCAAATCTCCCAAGAGTCTCCTGCATGACCACCCTAACCAGAAACACAGAAGAAAGGGAATTCTGGAAAAATATTTCCACCTACCCAAGGAGACGTATTACAAAACGTTACACCCAGATAAAGTGGTCTTCTGATTTACTCCTTGCTTGGTAGCTTCAAGATGTCTTTCAGTCAACTTCTTCTTTGAGATTTTAAAAGCCATCAGAGCATTTCCTCTGGGACTGTTTGAAATAACCCACCCGGAAGCCACAGTTTCTCCTGTAGCTACTTCTGTTTAATTGGTTTTCTCAAGAGTTCATCTCTGCAGATGTATCCAGGTTTGCGAGGCAAGACACACTACCTGGAATAAATCACTGCTTCTCAAGGTCCTTCTGTGGAGTGTGTTCCTGACAGGGGTCTGCTAGCCTGATGGCATTTTCATGAGGATAGAGAAGAGTAAGGCGCCATTTCAGCTGATTCTGATGAACTTTCCACCAGCAAGCTATATTCTCCTTTTAACTAGCAAAAAATATACCCCTAAACCAAAACACCAAATCAGTTGCCATTGAGTTGATTCTGACTCATGGTTACCCCATGTGTGCAGAGTAGAACTGTTCTGTAGGGTTTTCAAGTCTCTGACCTTTAGTAAGCAGATTGCCAGGCCTTTCTTCTGAGGTTCCTCTGGGTAGATTTGAACCACCGACCTTTCAGTTAGTAGTCTTTCTCAAACTCTCCACCTTGCATTATATGCTGGAAAGAGATGTATTTGCAGCCAAACATATTTTAAGTCTATGTAGCCCCGGTATCTGGATGCTTATGTCTTTTTAAAATTTTAGTTGTTTCTGTTTTTACTGGGATCAAATTAGGCATAGTGCTTTAAACTTTAAAAGAGTCAAACAGTCCACAAACTTTGTTAAGAAAAGCAGCAGTCCTGTATCTCTTGTCCCCTTTTCCCTCTCTCCAAGAGGCAACTTATTTCACCATTTTTAGCTGATAATTTTGGTGTTTACTTCAACGACTTTAAATACCATCACTATATTGCTTCTTAATTTTTTTCATGGAATATGAGTATAAAACCAAAACTTCTCAATATGATTATGGTTTCAGGAATATTCAGTATTTACAATTTCATGACTATATAAATACTATCGAGTTGAGTCATGTCACAATGATAACTTTTTCCTTCTTGCATAACTCATTGTTTTCTCGAGGTTTAATTGTCTTTTTTTGTTTCTTATTTTTTCACTACTTACCACGTATTCACTCCTAAACCACAGTTTTCTAAATCTTCCATGACATTCAGATCTAACACATATTCTGTCAATTTCATCGTCCTGAAGAAGTTTCTCCCTGAAATTTCAGACTGCTTTCAATCTGGAGTGATTTTCCTCTATATCTGAGGGATAGTGATTGTCCTAGGGTCTCCTTATACCATTTTATGGGATTCACTTATGTATCTTCTTTGTTGGGCCATAGAAGTACTTCATGTATCTCAAAGAGAAGAAATGTTATAACACAGGGAATTGCTTAGACAGGTGAGGAAGAACTAAGAAGACAAACAGGATAGTGAAGCAGCCTAGAGATTAGTGACAGCAGGCATCTACTACCACCCCTCAGTGGTATTGATCAGGCTCCGATTCCACCCCTGTGATCTCTGGCTCCAGTCTCTGTCACAGTCTCATTTTCCATTATCTTCCTTGGCTTTGGGAAATTTGTCTGTTTATAGGACCGAACAGCTTTTTTGGTACACTTCCTGTCTATAGATGGCTGGGTTTTAGCAAGGTTCCCTAGCTGGCCACAACTTCACAAGAAAACACAGGAGATTGCTTGAGCCCACAAGACATCTCTGAAGAAGTCAGTGTAACCACTGTGTCTCAGTCCATTGTGTGGAGGAAGAGTGAGAAATTTATCTGCTGACTCTTTCCCATCTTCTCTCTCTTATTAGTCAGAGTTCATCTCATGGGACACTAACTTCTTCATATTTCTGGGTTATGTTAACAGATCCCATTGGGTAGACACTGGGGAAGCCAGAACCTCCACGGATCCAGGACAGTGACATGAGTAGTGAAGCTTCTGTAAATACTGCCACGATCAGAACAGGGATGAAGTTCCTCACACCTGTGAGAGACTATGATAATCAGTAGGGTTACAAGATGAAGCAGTTGTGAAAATGGGAAAAATGCTTGTAGATCATATATCTGATAAGGGGCTAGTATTCAGAACATTGTTGTTGTTATTAGGTGCTGTCAAGCCAGTTCCGACTCATAGTGACCCTATGTACAACAGAACAAAACACTGCCCAGTCCTGAGCCATCCTCACAATCATAGTTAGGCTTGAGTCCATTGTTGCAACCACTGTGTCAGTCCATCTCATTGACAGTCTTCTTTTTTGCTGGCCCTCTACTTTATCAAGCATGATGTCCTTCTCCAGGGACTGGTCCCTCCTGAAACCATGTCCGAAGTATGTGAGATGAAGTCTTGCCATCCTTGCTTCTAATGAGCATTCTGGCTGTACTTCTTCCAAGAAAGATTTGCTTGTTCTTCTGGCAGTCCATGGTATATTCTATATTCTTTGCCAACACCGTAATTCAAAGGCATCAATTCTTCTTTGGTTTTCTTTATTCATTGTTCAGCTTTCACATGCATATTTCAAAGGCGGTTAAAGCGGTACATCAACAGAGAACTGCCAGAAATCCAAGCCGGATTCAGAAAAGGATGTGGTATGAGGGATATCATAGTTGAAGTCAGATGAACCATGGCTGAAAGCAAAGAATCCCAGAAAGACGTTTACTTGTGTTTTCTTGACTATGGAAAAGTACTCAACTGTGTGGATCATAACAAATTATGGATAACATTGCAAAGTATGGGAATCCCAAAACACTTAATTGTGCTCATGTGATAATGATGATCTATGCTGCTAATGGTACAACATAGATAAATGTGTAAACATTATGCTAAGTGAAAAAAGTTAGGCACAAAGGGCCGTATATTATATAATTCCAATTATACTAAATGTCCAGCATAGGAAAATCCATAGAGACAGAAAGAAGATTAGTGGTGGCCAGGGACTGATGACAGAGGAGACTGAGGAGTGACTGCTAATGGGTATGTGGTTTCTTTTTGGGGTGATGAAAATGTTCTGGAATTAGATAGTGATGATGGTTGCACAACTTCATGATATACTAAAAATCAATGAATTGTACACTTTAAATGGGTTGAATTTATGGTATGTGAATTGTATCTTAATAACAACATTGTTTAACAAAAAAAAGATGAAGCAGTGGTGACAGCAACTAGGGTTTTATGAGCACAGGAGTGGCATGAACTAATGCTTGGGCTGCTTTGTTTAGGAAGAAAGGCAAATTGCTGAGGTCCAGGGGAAGAAAGGCAAATGACTGAGGTCCAGAAGGCAGCTTGTTTGGGAGAGGTGTATAAGGTGGGTCTGGAACAGGGCCAAAAGTCATTTTAAGTCTTGAATAGTCACAGTCCCTTTTAGTCTGGACTGATTGTTCATTTGGAAGTATAACTCTCTGAAAAACTCAGTTGGCTCCTCCTTAACTGTTGAATTCATGTAAGCTGTATGTGTCATAGTCCTTTTGTAGACCTACTTTTTAGATTTGGCATCATTCTTTGCTTTTTTCACTCCCATGGCTCTCTCACTCTGTTAATTTAAATGTGGGTGTCTTGAGCTTATCAGATTTCAGTGGGACAGCCGTACCTTTAGTCTCCTTTCCCTGAGTCATTTTGTCCAGTTGAAAGGATTTACCAGGTGTCACACTCTTGGTTAGACCTTTGCTTGGAGACACCATTCAGATGGTCCTTGAAGTAAGGCTGAGTTTTAATCAGCTTCTGTCACATAAATGTTTTTTTAGTGTTATGTTTTACTGGTTGAGTTTGAAAAGCAATAGATTTGCCAACCCTGTAAAAAAAGAAAAAACAACCAGTTGCTGTCAAATTGATTTCAAGTCTTGGTGACCCCATGTATGACAGGGTAGAACTTGCTCCATAGGGTTTTCAATAGCTGAGTTTTTTGGAAGTAGATCACCAGGCCTTTCTTCAGAGGTGCCTCTGGATGAACTTGAACCTCCAACCTTTTCGTTAGCAGCCAAGTGCATTAACAATTTGTACCACCCAGGGACTCCTTCCAACCCTGTGACTCCCTAAATTTCTGAACTTTATTTTTTCCCTGTCATGCTTGCAAAAAGTCCAATGATTTTTTTTTTTTTGAGTTCGTCTATTTCTTGCTGTACCTTGTCAAATGCAATCAGCAGTAACCAACATATACTATTAACATACAGTTTTCAACCTTTTCTCTTAGCCCTTAAAGTTCATTAGGCCCATTGTTGGCTTTTTAAGTTATTTAAGGCAGCATCATGTTTCTCTACTGCCTAACATGGATGATAGGAGTCCTGGTGGTGCAGTGGTTAAGTGCTCAGCTGCTAACTGAAATGTTGGTGGTTCGAACCCACCGGCTGCTCTGTAGGAGAAAGATGTGGCATTCTGCTCCCATAAAAATTACAACCTTGGAAACCATGTGGGGCAGTTCTACTCTGTTCTATAGAGTTACTATCAGTCAGAATCAACTTGATGGCAATGGATTTTTACAGGGATGACTATCCTTCCGGATTCAGTAACAGTTTCTGTGGTACCTGCCATTCGACTGCTAACCCAATGCCACACATTTTCAAGATTTTGTTATGGTAACACCTCTTTTCTAGGAATCAATTACACTTTCATTCAAGATAGGTTATGCTGCAGTACCAACTGTCATTGAGTCAATTCTGATTCACGGTGACCCCATATGTGTCAGAATAGAACTGTGCTCCATAGAGTTGTAATGGCTAATTTTTTGGAAGTAGAAATAATGGCTGAAAAATTTTCAAATTTGATGAAAACTATAACTCCATGGATCCAAGAAACTAAATAAATCCCAAAGCACAAGAAACCCAGAGAAAACTATACCAAGGCACATCATAATCGAATTGCTTAAAGCCAGTGATAAAGAGAAAATCTTAAAAGCAGCCAGAGAAAGAAACACGTATACAGGAATAAACATCACAATGACAGCAGACTTCTCTTGGGAAACAATGCAAGCCAGAAGACAGTGTAGCAAAGTACTGAATGAAAAATGCTGTCAACCTGGAATTCGTTACTAAGTGATAATATCTTTCAAAAAATGAAGGTGAAATAAGTTTGTTTTCAGACATATGAAAGCTGAAAGAATTTATCACCAGCAGACTCACACCAGAAGAAATGTTGAAGAAAATCCCTTAGGCAGAAAGAATATGATACCAGATGGTGATCTAGATTACACAAAGTGAATAAAGAGCAATGGAAAAATGGTAACTATGTGGATAAATGTAAAGGTGCTGCCAATTCCCGAGTTCTTTGTTGTGGGGGGTGGGGGTGGGGGATCCTGCAATGCTAGAAAGGTTGGTTCTTAGCCTTCCCTGCTCCAGGTTTAGGAGTCAGTCTTCTTTGGTTTGCTAAATCATTTATAACAGACTATTTGCTTCTCTGATACCAAAATTTGTTGCAGTCGTTACCTCTCCCATTTCCCCAGCCATTTCCCCAGAATTGATGTTCATATTTCATAATATTATCTTCCTTCAACTTCCATGTCCTTTGATTGCAACAGGTTACCAGAGCTTCTCCACTGCAAACTCACTCTTCTTACTGGTTTGAATTTCCCATTTTCCTTTAGGATCCAAATTTGAATTATTTCATAAAAATGTTCATATTTATGAGATCATAATAGAGGATTTGGATATTTTGGATTGAAAATGTAATCATGCAGTTACTGCCAAGGAGCAGGAAGTAGTGTGGGGCTTTAGAAAGAATGTTGGGCCGGCCAGGGCTCAGGAGTTCTGGGTTCAAATGCCAGTTCTGTTCTATGTTTGCTGAGTGGTTTTGGTTAACTGACATCATCTGTCTGAACCTCAGTATCTTCATCTATATTTTAATCATGGAGTTGGGTCTTTGATGATTTTAAGATTTTATTTTTCTTGAAAATTTTTTCTGTTTGTTCTGTGACAGTAGAAAAAAATCACATATTTCTAATCAAGTTATAAAATAAAAATAAAGACAAACTATGAGTGCTTTGTGCCATTCCATGAAGAGACCTATCCCTACCATGCCAAGGCATCTGTGCCCCGCAAGTGCTTTGTGACCTTTCACCAATGATCTGGGATTAGCGAGTGGGTGGTGAACCCAGAGGTCCAGGAGGAAGATTTAGCCCTGAGTGAAGACTGGAACAAGCAAAAAAAACCCAGGTCCAGAGGAAGTGAAGAGCTAACCAGGAAACAAAGACAAGGAAATAGGCATTGGTGAGTGGGATGTGGATCCACTGATTGATAGTAGGGCACACAGAACAAGGTAAGGACTTGGTTTCGGGAGTGACAGTGTGAGGTCAGCATCAGTGGGATCAGTAACATGGCAGGGCTTACCCAACCCCAATACTGGGGTATTGCTGAACTTGCAGTTGGGGGACAGAAAATCGCTGCAGAAGTGTTGCTATAAGGAATGTGTCCATTTCAGTGATGGAAATCTGGGTCATCATGGGACTGATCAGGGCAGGGCTCTAATTTAATCAAAGAAAGCTTCTGGAGAAGGTAACTTTGAATCAGACACTTGATATCTCAGGCTCTTTGAAGATTAATAATTAACATTTATTTAGTGCTCACTATGTCCTTGGCACTGTTCTAAGCGTTTTCCATGTGTTTACCCATTTAATTATCACAACATGGTGTGATATATTTTATAGATTAGGGAACTGAAAAACAATTAGTTTAAATAATTTACCTAAGTTTATACACCTATGAAGTGTCTTTGCTGGGAGTCAATCCCAGGCTGTCTGTCTTTAAAATCCATACTCCTAGCCACCATGCTACTTCAATAACACTAAATAAACTTACCAATCAATTTTGGAAAGCAGATAAATACACATGATTTTCTTAGAATTATCACATGAGTTTAACATAGATAACTTTGCTGCTGTTGTTGTTAGGTGTCATCGGGCAGGTTCCAACTCATAGTTACCCTATGTACAACACATTGCCTGGTCTTGCGCCATCCCCACAATCATTGCTATATTTGAGCTCATTGTTGCAGCCTTCAGTTCATCTTGTTGAGGTTCTTCCTGTTTTTCGCTGAACCTCTGCTTTACTAAGCATGATGTCCTTCCTCAGGGACTGTTTCCTCCTGATAACGCATCCCAAGTACGTGAGACAAAGTCTCGCCATCCTGGCTTCTACGGAACATTCTGGCTGTACATCTTCCAAGACAGATTTGTTTGTTCTTCTGGTAGTCCGTGGTATATTCAATATTCTTTGCCAACACCACAATTCAAATGCATCAATTCTTCTTCAGTCTTCCTTATCCATTGTCCATCTTTTTCATGCATGAGGCAATTGAAAATACCATAGCTTGGGTAAGGCACACCTTAGTCCCCAATGTGATGTCTTTGCTTTTTAACACTTGAAAGAGGTCTTCTGAAGCAGATTTGCTCAGTACAACATGTTGTTTGATTTCTTGACTTCTGCTTCCATGGGCATGGATTGTGGAACCAAGCAAAATGAAATCTTTGACAACTTCAATATTTTCTGTGGTTTTTTTTCATGCTGTTGCTTATTGGTCCAGTTGTGAGGATTTTTGCTTTCTTTATGTTATGGTGTAATGCATACTGAAGGCTGTGGTCTTTGATCTTCATCAGTAAGTGCTTCGGGTCCTCTTCATTTTCAGCAAGTAAAATTGTGTCATCTGCATATTGCAGGGTGTTAATGAGTTTTTCTCCAATCCTGATGCCATGTTCTTCTTTATATAGTCCAGTCTCTCAGACTATTTGCTCAAGATACAGATTGAGCAAGTATGTTGAAAGGATACATCCTGGTGCACGCACCTTTCCTGATTTTAAACCATGCAGTATCCCTTTGTTCTATCTGAACAGCTGCCTCTTGGTCTATGCACTGGTTCCTCATGATCACAATTAGGTGTTCTGGAATTCCCATTCTTTGCAATGTTATCTATAGTTTATTATGATCTACACAATTAGAATGCCTTTGCATAGTCAATAAAATACAGGTAAACATCTTTCTGGTATTCCCTACTGTCATCCAAGATCCATCTGACATCAGCAATAATATCACTTGTTCCACCTCCTCTTCTGAATCAGGTCTGAATTTCTGGAAGTTCCCTGTTGATGCTGCAAACACTTTTGAATTATCTTCAGTAAAAAACAAACAAAAAACAAAAACAAAAACTTTACTTGCTTGTGATATTAATGATACTGTTTGATAATTTCTGCATTCTGTTGGATCACCTTTCTTTGGAATGGGCACGAATACAGATCTCTTCCAGTTGGTTGGCCAGGTAGCTGTCTTCCAAATTTCTTGGCATAGGTGAGTGAACACCTCCAGTACTACATCCGTTTGATGAAACATCTCAGTTGGTATTCCATCATTCCTGGAATCTTGTTTTTCACCAATGCCTTCAGTGCAGCTTGGACTTCTTCCTTCAATACCATTGGTTCTTGAGCATATGCTACCTCCTGAAACGGTTGAACATTGACTAATTATTCTTTTTGGTACAATGACTCTGTGTATTCCTTCCATCTTCTTTTGATGCTTCCTATGTTGTTTAATTTTTCGCCCACAGAATCTTTCAATATTGCAACTAAAGGCTTGACTTTTTTTTCTTCAGTTCTTTCAGATTAAGGAATGCTGAGTGTGTTCTTCTCTTTTGGTTTTCTAACTCCAAGTCTTTTCACATTTCATTATAATACTTTACTTGAGCCTCCCTTTGAAATCTTCTGTTCAGTTCTTTTACTTCATCATTTCTTCCAATCGCTTTAGCTACACTATGTTCAAGAGCAAGTTGCAGAGTCTCTTCTGACATCCATCTTTGTCTTTTCTTGCTTTCTTATCTTATTAATGGCCTTTTGCTTTCTTCATGTATGATGCCCTTGATGTCATTGCACAGCTTGTCTGGTCTTTGGTCATTAGTGTTCAATGTGTCAAATATATTTTTAGGATGGTCTCTAAATTCAGGTGGGATATACTTAATGTCATACTTTGCTCTTGTGTACTAGTTTTAATTTTCTTCAGCTTGCACTTGCATATGAGCATTGATGGTCCGTTCTGAAGTTGGCCCCTCTCCTTCTTCTGACTGATGAGATTGAGCTTCCATTGTCTCTTTTCACAAATATAGTCGATTTGATTCCTGTGTATCCCATCTGGTGAGTTCCATGTGTATGGTCACCACTTATGTTGTTGAAAAAAGGTGTTTCCAATGAATAGGTCGTTGATCTTGCAAAATTCTATAATGCAGTTTCTGGCGTCATTTCTATCACCAAGGCCATATTTTCCAACTACTGATCCTTGTTCTTTGTTTCCAACTTTCATATTCCAATCACCAGTAATTATCAACGCATATAGATTGCATGTTTGATCAATTTCAGACTGCAGAAGTTGGTAAAAATCTTCAATTTCTTCATCTTTGGCATCAGTGGTTGGTGCATAAATTTGAATAAAGCCGTATTAACTGGTCTTCCTTGTAGGCATATGGATATTATCCTATCACTTACAGTGTTGTACTTCAGGATGGGTCTTGAAATGTTCTTTTTGACAATGAATGTGATGCCATTCCTCTTTAATATGTCATTCCTGGCATAGTAGACCATATGATTGTCCAATTCAAAATGGTCAATACCAGTCTATTTCTGCTCACTGATGCCTAGGATATTAATCTTCAAGTGTCCATTTCATTTTTGACAACTTCCAATTTTCCTAGATTCATACTTTGTACATTCCATATTCTAATTTTTAAGATTATTAACAGATGTTTGCAGCTCTGTTTTTTTCTCATTTTGAGTCTTGACACATCAGCAAATGAAGATCCCAAAAGCTTTACTCCCTCTATGTCATTAAGGTCAACTCTACTTTGAGGAGGCAACTCTACCCAGTTATATTCTGAGTGCCTTCAAACCTGAGGAGCTCATCTTCTGGCACTATATCAGACAGTGTTCCACCATTACTTATAAAGTTTCTACAGGCCATTTTTTTTAGAAGTAGATTGCTAGGTCCTTCTTTCTAGTCTGTCTTAGTCTGGAAGCTCCACGGAAACCTGTCCACCATGGGTGACCCTGCTGGTATTTGAAATACTAGTAGCATAGCTTCTAGCATCACAGCAACATGCAAGCCACCACAGTACGACAAACTGACAGACAATAACTTTAATACAGAGTTATCACATGGTTTAATGCAGTTCAGTACAGCTTTTAGGAGTTTTGAAAAGCAGATCAAGGTGCAGCATTCTCTTTGTCCACCAGAGAGCCCTTCCAGAACTACCTCCAGGTTCATAGTTCTCCTCAGCCTCCTAAAGTGCTAAAATCCATGAACTGAATCCATGCAGTTATCTACTTAAATAACAGTAGCCAACAGCACACAGACACTTGTCTATCTTTGACAAAAATTCAAAGAAACTGAAGTATTGGAGGAATGATTACCTCCGAATGGTTTACAGGTGGGAGAGACACTATAACCGAAGGAGTTCTGCTTACTGTAGTGTTTTGTTTGCGTCTTTTCTCAGAAAGAGAAAATAGGGCAGGAGGACCCATATCTGATCCATGGGTATGTTTCTTGTGTCCTGTGATAGGGATCCCAGAAGACAGCCTAAGTCTGATGCCCCACAGACACACACAAGGCTGGGGTGATGGTGGTGCATGAGGCAGACCAGGCAGGGGTCTCCCTGCATGAAAAAATGTCAGGACATGTTTGGGGCGAAGAATTGGCCCCTTGACTAAGGCCCGTCCAGTTGCTAACTGTTAAGAATCAACCCTTATCTCCCATGCAGTGCCTCAGATGGGGAAAAAGTTTCCTCTGATAAACCAAAAAAGGAGGGGTTTGGAAGGGCTTATCTTGTTTTGGAAAGAGTTGAGGGAAGTTACATAATAACTGTTTTGTTGACTTTTTTTTTTTTTTTTTTTAAACGTGTGTTTGCCTGTGGCTTTAGAGCCCCTGGGTGGTATAAATGGTTAATGTACTTGGCTGCTAATGAAAATGTTGGAAGTTGAGTCCATTCAGAGGTGCCTTGGAAGAAAGGCCTTGCAATCTACTTCCAAAAAATTAGCCATTGAAAACCCTATAGAGCACAGTTCTACTCTGTCTGACATACATGGGGTTACCATGAGTTGGAGTGAACTCAAAGGCAAACCAGTTTTTGTCATGTGACTTTATGATATTGCCAGGAAGACGGTCTGTGAAAAATGTGCTACACTGATATTAGAGAAAGATGAACTATGATGATAATTCATGAAAGATACCTTTTCTGATAACTTTTTTATGACATTGACCTTTACTTTGTAATTTTGAGTATACATTAACCAGAGAAAATGGATATTAAGACAGCTTGGAAAGACTTGAAAATCCTAATCCATTCTTTAAAAAAAACTCTTAGGACTGAAAGGAAGCTTTAAAAACATGTTCTCCAACCACTCTTCTAAAGCTTGAATTATATTGTAATTTGAATTATATTTGATAACCTCCAAAGGTTATCTGGTCCATTTTTGAACCTCTTCAGGATGCCAGCCAGACTGCCAAGGCATCCCACTCTACTTTGGACAGTGCTGACCATTAGGAAATAAAGTTACCTTTAATTTCTATCCACTAGTCTTAGATTTTTAATAATAATTACACATGTCTATTGTACTCTGGAAGCTGATTCAGATGCTATCATATTTCATCCTCTAATGCATCTCTATGAGTAAGTATTAATATTCTTTTACTGAGAAGAAATCTGTAAGTGATTGATTTGCTTTCACATGCAGTGTGTATTCTGACTGGAATGGAAACCAGAGATGCTTCACTCCAGAGTTGGTGCTCTTTTCACTTAAGCCATATTGTCTCTTCATTTTTGGAACTAGAAAGCCAGTCCACCTTGGACTCTAGACAATCCTGTGCCAAGTTCTTGCAGTTCATACCTTGCTCCACCCAATTCACTAGAGTAGGACACCTGATAGGGATTTGGAGCCACAGTCCTATCTAGTAACAAAATATGCATTCTTATGGAGTGGGAATATAGTGGGAGAGACCGTGGGCAAGGTAATCAAGGATTCAGGGTACTGCCCATTTCATCTTCAGCATCATGACCAACAGAGGGCGCTGATGCTCACAGTAGAGCTGCTGGGAATGGGCAGGTCAGATGAGCAGTCTCCCTTGTGGAAGACTTCTGGAATGCAGCTTGTTCATCCTGGGTGTACCTCAGCTTACTTGTACACTCTACCTGCTTCCAAGTGGCAGGGAGATAAGAAGAGAGACAGAACTTTTAATGTAATAAAATCTTGTGGCCTTTTTGAAACCCTGAGATTATTTTTCTGTTACCAGAAAACTTATTTTATCTCCCTTAGACGGTATCTCCCTCAGTAATCTATTTACTTTTTCTTCTAGCCCTTGCCTTCTGTCCCTTCCCATCTGGCAATTACCATTGAATTACATAAATTGGTCTCCTAACCTATCATTACATAGGAGTAGCTTGCCCTGGGTACACACTGTCCTCTGAAAAGGGCACAGAGTTATGAAACCAAATCACACCAGGACTTCAAAATATTTGAAGAAAGACAGAAAAGAACCCAAACCTAGTCACACTGAAACAACTATTTTCATTTTGTGTATTGCTTGTCATTTATTACCACATGTTTACATATTTTACTTCACTATCCATGAGGAGCCAGCGAGGAAAACAGAAACTCAAGCATTTGTTTTAACAGAGAAAATGTAATGTAAGGAATTGGCTAAATCAGTGTTGGAGAACTGAAAAAGCACAATGGGGACACTGAGGTAACATGGAGACAGTAAAGGCTGGGACATCGGAGAGAAGGGGGTGAGATTATCAGAACCCAGAAACTTGGAGGAGGGTCCTGCAGACCTGGAACTCAGATCTCTGAGGAGGAAGTCACTGCCCAGCTACGGCTAGTATCTGTGGGTTGCACTGTGAGGCCAGTTCCGGAATATGGAAGAACGTTGGAAGCTAGAAGCAACTGCTGCTGCCATGGTGAAGTACCATTGCTGGGGTGGTGGGGCAGGAACAACAAGCAAGCAGAAAGGAGCATGTACCTTTTCCTCCTGCTGCCTTCTAATCTCCTTCTGGTGCTGTTGTTAGTTGCCGTTTAGTCAGCTCCGACTCATGGCGACCCCACGTACAACAGAAGGAAACATTGCTCAGTCCTTTGTCATCTTCACAGTTGTTGGTATGCTCGAGTCCATTGTTACAGCCACTGTGTGTTTTGTGTACCTTCCAATCTAGGGGGCTCATCTTCCAGCACTATTTTGGACAATATTCTGTTGTGATCCATAGGGTTTTCATTGGCTAATTCTCAAAGTAGATCTTCAGACCTTTGCAGTCTGACTTAGTCTGGAAACTCTGCTGAAACCTGTCCACCATGAGTGACCCTGCCTGCATTTGAAATACTGGTAGCAAAGCTTCCAGCTTCATAACAACATGCAAGCCACCACAGTATGATAAACTGACAGATGGGTGGTGGAATCTGTCTCTAATGCCCCCCTATTGACAAAACTTATAGGAAACCTACTAACAAAGGAGAAGCGTAGTTTGCAGAATTCCATTCCTAACATTACAAAGCAGAGTAGAGAAGTGTGGGTTTGGAGCTGAGATCGAATAACTTAATATCAAAATTCACTTATTTTTTTTATTTTGGTAAAATACACATATAAATGTCACCATTTTAACCATTTAAAGCATACAATTCAGTGGCATTAAGTACATTCACATTGTGGAATCATCACCACTATCTAGTTCCAGAAACTTTTCACCTCCCCAAACAGTAACCCTGTACCCATTAAGCAGTCACTCTCTGCTCCTCCCTCCTCTTCGCTTGTGACCAGCACTAATTTGCTTTCTGTGTCTATGGATTTGCCTATTCTGAATATTCACATAAATAGAATCATACAATATTTGGCCTTCTGTGGCTTCTTTCACTTAGCATAATGTTTTAAAGGTTCGTCTATGCTGTACCATGTATCAGTACTTCATTCCTTTTTATGACTGAATAACATTCCATTGTATGAATTTACCAAATTTTGTTTATCCAGTGATAAATTACTGGACATTTGAGTTGTTTCCACCTTTTGCTATTATGAATAATGATGTTATAGACATTTGTATACAAGGTTTTTTTTTCAGTTTTTTGTGTATATGCTTCAGAGCGGAGTTGCTGGGCCATACAGTAATTCTATATTTAATTTATTGAGAAACTACCTAACTGTTTTCCACAGCAGCTGCACTATTTCCATTGGAAATACACAAAGGTTATCATTCCTCCACATTCTCACCAACACTTGTTATTTTCTTTCTTTTTTTCATTACGGCCCTCATAATGGGTATGAAGTGGTATCTCATTGTGGTTTCGATCTGCTCCTTTCTCTAATGATTAATGACATTGAGCATCTTTTCATGTGATTGTGGGCCACTGTATATCTTCTTTGGAGAAATGTCTGTTCAAGTTTTTTGCCCATTCTTAAATTAGATTTTCTTTTTGTTGTTGAGTTGTAAGTGTTTTTTATAAATTTTGTATACCAGACCCTTATCAGATATATGATCTGCAAATATTTTTTCTCATTTTGTAGGTCGTCTTTTCACTGTCTTGATATAGTTCATCTCTTTGCTTGGCTCCAGCATCCATACACAGTTCAGTACACATCCTCGAACTTACAATGAAACAATAACATTATACTTCCACATAATCAGATGCAGCTATCTTTCATATAAATGAAGATGCTCCCACTCTCTCCCCCACCACAAAAAGAAAAAAGACACCAAGTCTCAATAGTATCCACCTCTGGGAGTCAGTCATGGCACCAGACTCTGGATAATGTTTATTACCCCTCAAATTCAGTTGCAGTCCCTCTGGAATATTCTGAAACATGAATAATAAATTGATAGTTAACCACTAGCAGCAATCCTTACGTAAAATAAAAAAGGCAAAGGAAGAGAGTAAAAAATCAATATGTACTAAACACACAAAATATAAGAAAGGAAGAAAATATGCATGAGCTACTAGAATATTTGTTTCTGTATTTGGTTATGAGATATAGTTGGTATTTAAAACTTCCTTTTTTCCAAAGTTACATATAAGCAGGAAGGAAAGACTAGAATGAATCCTATGGTACTGGGTTAGAGTTGGAGACATCAGTATAAACTCAGATTTACTACACACGCACACACAAACATACACACACACACAGAGGTGGAGGGTTGGATACAGAAACAATCAAAGATAGTGTATATATATGGGTTAGCACATATTCACAAATATTATCTAGCTTTGTCCGTTAGAGGACCTAGAAGCAATGACACCCCAGTAGCAACTAGCACGTTCAGTGCCCAGGTCATGATTTCTAAATATCACTCTTTAAAGGAACCAGATCGCCTTGGAGAAACAGATGATTCTAGTTGAGCCTGAAGCATCTTATAGTGCCAGGAAGTAAGGAATCGCTAAAAAAAAAAATAAAGAGGATGGAGGCATGTCAAAGGGACACAGGAGCCAAGATGAAAGAGCTCCCAATGGCCAAAGCTGGAACTATCTGAGCTACAAAACAAAGTAGTATTGAATTCTAACCCAAAGTACAAGTGAGACCATGCTGATATAAATAAATGATTGAGTAAATAAACAAATGGGGGAGAAGAGACAACTCTACTGTACAATAGAATTCCAAATAATGTAAGTGGATGCCTTCCCCTTTCCAGGAGACAGAATTTAATTCTCTCCCCATCCCACCTTTGAGGTTGGGCTGGATTTAATGGCTCACTTCTAAAGAGTAGGGCATGGAAAGGAAAAATAGCAAGCTTGCAGTGAAGAAACCTGGCAAACATGACCTTAACCAAGACAAGAAGGTTAACACACCAGTGATGTTATGTGGGTATCATGCACACTTGATATGATGTGACGAGAGGGCATTTCATCCCTGCAGTGTTCTTTCCAAAATCCCATAACCCCAGTCTAATCATGAGAAAAACATCAGGCACACTTAAATTGAGGGACATCCTACAAAATACCTGACAAGCACTCCTCAAAATTGTCAAGGTCATGAAAAACAAAGAAAGATTAAGAAACTCTCACAGACCAGAGGAGACTAAAGAGACATGACAACAAAATCCAGACATCATATCTTAGATTGGATCCTGGAACAGGAAAAAAAAAAAAAAAAAAGAACACGTTAATGGAAAAACTGGTGGAACCTGAATAACTCTAGGGTTTAGTTAATAGTAATGTACCAATGTTGGTTTCTTAGTTTTGGCAAATGTACCACAGTGATAGGATTAGAAGAAACTAGATGAGGGCTATAGATACATAGGCATTATCTTTGCAACTTCTCTGTAAATCTAAAGTTATTCCAATATAAAAAATTTATTTAAAAACCTTTCTTCTTCTACCACCTCTTCTATATTCCCTTTTTCCTCAGCCAGCACCTCAGCTGGTTGGAGTTCTTTACCTGCTAGGATGGCCCAAATCTTTATTCCTAAAGGATCTGAATCTTCAGTGATCTTGCTTTGTTTTTAGTTGCAGTAGCTTTCCATTAACTATTACCATTGAACAGGGAAGTACTAAGAGAATCTCAGAGAATCTACTGGGTTTCAGATACACCCTCCTTCCCTCCTTTGTGTAATGGTAATCCAGGTACTTGGACTCAACATCAATCCCCCCAGATAGTATACTAGTGCCCTTCTTTGTCTGTTGGTTCTGAGGCATGCAGGGCCCAGAATCACCCTGTGGAAGTCATAATCGAACGGTTTCATTTGTTGCTGTTGGAAGCATTCCTCCCTTGGGGACAAATACCTCCAAACCAGCAAAGCTTGAATTTGCAAGGATGGGAAACAAAAATTCTGTGAGTGGATTGTTAATTGTAATAGTGAAAGGAGTCACTGGAATAGCAGCTGCAGTAGAAGTCAGCATTTGTTTAAGTTCACAATAATCCACATTTCCCAAGACCCATCCACCTTCTAGACTGGCCAAACAGATACGTTAATGAGACAAGTGATAGATACCACCACTCTTTCTGCCAAATCTTTGATGGTAGCATAAACTTCTGCAAAGTCCTCTAGGGATGTAGTGTAGCTTTTGGTTTACTATCCCAGTAGACAGAGGATGTTTCAGACACTTCTGCTTAGCCCTCTCTACCACAATAGGCTTCACTCAATGGGTCAGAGAGCCAATATGGGGATTCTGCCAGTTACTGAGTATGGCTGTTTCAATCATAGATTCAGGAAATGAAGAAATGGCTATAGGGATCATCCTTGAACCTACTGGGCCCAGAGAGATTTGGACTTGAGCTAAAACTCCAGTTATAAGTTGACTATTATAAACTGCCACTTTGACTAGTGGGTCTCAGAGATGTTTGGGTCCTTAGGAATAGGCATCAATCCCAGAAGAGTGTCTTCTAATCCTCAAGGTCTGGGGATTTTTTCCCAGTGCAAATCTCCATTTATTATGATTGTGTGTCCTTTGGGAGATGTCTTGGAGGAGTTTATACTTGTGACAGTGTTGCAAGGTCCTCCTTTAAGGTGACTTCATGTCTTCTTCAGTCAAAATTGGGTCCAGAAACTGAGGTAGAATCTGTGACTTTCCATTGTGGTGACTCAAGTCATCTGATCACCACATCTGAAGTTTTTCCTATTATGGAGACCAAGAAATATTTCAGTAGGCTGCCCATCTATTCCATTCCCAAGGACACTGTGAGCAATTAGCTACTGTCAAAGATGCACGCAGATAAAAAATACTCCGATTGACCACGTCATTCCTGCTGCCTAATATACTAAATGTGCCTGCCTTGTTTCTACAGTTAATTGCTGTCCTTGGTCTCTGCTACTCTGGGATCCCATCATCCCACTGAAATTAGAGAGCCCATCTCGACAGGGGCATCTTCCACTGTCACATGGGCATGCAGAAGAGCTTTGTAAGGATACTGATGCTTCGCTCCCTACTGTAATTCTCAAAACCTTACTGAAGGAAGTGTCTTCTGAGCTCTCTTGGGCATTGTAAGAGGGATGGAATAGGTGTGCTGGTTGTATATGATTCCTCCTCCCTAACTCTTTGAATTACTTCCTCTACATTATGCTAGGAAAACTCTGGCATTCCAACTTCAGTGAAGTAGGCCACCAAGAAGTCCAAGTTTCAGTCTTCCAACCAAGCAGACTGTTAGAATCATTTCTGGTTGTACTAGCTAACCGACTAAATCCAGCCTCTCTGGTAATTTTACCCATATCAGTACATTTAACCCAATCTTGTGTTATGGCCTTCCCCCTTGGCCTAGCGTCTTTATAATCCATTCTTACACATAGCACCAGATTTTTGCTAATATACATTAGAACAGCCCCGTAATTATTTTGGAGTATAAACTATTGCCTTCCTGGTCAGATTTTGTACTTGATCATCCAGAGTGTCTTGAAGAGGGTTTAGCGTTTTATTTTATTATTATTATTTTTTATTGTGCTTTAGGTGAAGGTTTACAGAGCAAATTAGTTTCTCGTTAAACAATGAATACCTATATTTCCCTTGTGTCTTTGTGACACTGGCTGCCAACCCCATCACATGTCAACATTCTCCCCTTTTCCACCCCATTTCCTCATTTCCATTCAGCCAACTTTCCTGTCCCCTCCTGCCTCTCGTCCTTGCCCCTGAGCTGGTGTACCCATTCAGTCTCATATACATGGTTGAACTACTTGTATTATTGTTTGTTTTATGGGCCTGTCTAATCTTTGGCTGAAGGGTGAACCTCAGGAGTGACTTCAGTACTGGTTAAATGGTGTCCAGGGGCCATTATTCCAAGGTTTCTCCAGTCTCTGTTAGACCAGTAAGTCTGGCCTTTTTTTGTGAGTTTGGATTTTGCTTTACATTTTTCTCCAGCTCTTTCCAGGATCCCTGTTAGAGCAGTCATTGGTGGTAGCCAGACACCATCTAGTTGTGCTGGACTCAGTCTGGTGAAGGCTGTGGTAGTTGTGGTCCATTAGTCCTTTGGACTGATCTTTCTCTTGTGTCTTTGGTTTTCTTCATTCTCCCTTGCTCCAGATGGGGGAGGACCACTGGAGTGTTTTACATGGCTGCTGACAAGGTTTTAAGACCCCAGTATGCTACTCACCAAAGCGGGATGTTGAACATTTTCTTGATAAACTGTGTTATGCCAGTTGAGCTAGGTGTCCCCTGAGAACATGGTCGTCAGCCCTTAGCCCAGTAATTTGGTCCCTCAGGGAGTTTGGATGTGTCTATGAAGCTTCTATGACTTTGCCTTGGTCAAGTTGTGCCGACATCCCCAGCATTCTGTACTGTCTTACCCTTCACCGAAGTTACCACTTATCTATTGTCTAGTTAGTGCTTCTTCCTCCCCACCACTCCCCTCCCTCATAACCATCAAAGATTGTTTCTTTCTGCGTATAAACCTTTTCATGAGTTTTTATAATAGTGGTCTCATACAGTATTTGTCCATTTGTGATTGACTTATTTCACTAAGCATAATGCCCTCCAGATTCATCCATGTAGTGAAATGTTTATAAGATTCATCATTGTTTTTTGTCATTGCATAGTATTCTATTGTATACATGTACCATAGTTTGTTTATCCATGCATCTGTTGATGGGTACTTAGGTTGTTTCCATCTTTTTGATATTGTGACTAATGCTGCTATGAACATGGGTGTGCATATGTCTCTTCCTGTGACAGCTCTTATGTCGGTAGGATTGTGGGGATATATGCCATTTAAACATGGCTGCACTATTGACAACTGCAGCCCCCACAGGCCTCTATGCTGGACAGCATGTTGAGACTTGTCACGACTTGTTTTCCCAAACCTATTGTCCCTTTACTGATTGGCTTGTTTACCTGGATTTCTTCTCCCTTGCCCGCTCCCAAAGCCCATTGTTCTGTTATCTGCTTCACTGCTTGCTGTATTGACTATAAATAAACTCCTGGGACTGAAGCCGGGGTCGACTCCTCAGAGTGACCCTCCTGGCCCCACTTCTCTGTAAGAGTTGTGTTTGGTTACTCTCTCTGCTGTCCCGACAACCGTCACTGCTGCGACCAATGGTGCCCCTTGTGAGGGCGCTGTAGGCATCCTTGCACTCAATCCCTGAAGGTGGTAAGTACAGGACACGTCCATTTCGGGCTGCTCTTACAGCCCTGGGAGCAGTGGGGTTTTCCGCAGGCGGAACTTTCCTGGACGTTCTTATCTTGGGCTGCTATAGCCCCGGGAGTGGCGGGGCTTTCTCGTACGCTCCCTCAAGGGATTTCAGGCTTCCAGCTAGGAGCTTTCCTATCACTCTTGCCTTCATTTTTCTATTCCTCCTCGCTATGGGGAATTCTCTTTCTTCTGAACAGCGTCAACACAAAACCCAGTTGTTAGGATTGTTAAAGTCCTCTAAGCTTAAGGTGTCAAAGAAGCTCTTACCCAACTTCTGCTTTTAATTGAGTCTGCCTGTCCTTGGTATCCCTTGCAGGGAAACCTTGATGTAGAAGCATGGGAACGTATCGGTAACACCATTCGTGACATGAACATCCCAGTTTCAGTTCTTATCGCCTCTTTTTACAGCCCCTACAGGCAGCTCCTTCTGCTCCCTCCCCTAGTAAACAAAATGTTTATGACCCTCCTCTTTCCACGCCTCCCAAGGCTGATTTCTCTCAACATGAGTCTCTTATGGAAAGATGTTTGCGGGAGTGCTGTGAGAAAGAGGTTTTCTGCTTATTCTGTCATTCGGGGATCAGGACCACCCCGTCACAATGGCCTTGACTTTCAAGTTTTTAAAAAACTTCGTAAAAGCATGATAGAGAATGGTTTACAGTGTTCCTTTACAAAAGGAATTGTAGACGCTATAGGACAAAACTATGAGATGACCCCCTGGGATTGGAACGTTTTAATGCAAACAGTCTTAACCACTGCTCCATTTAGCATATGGAGTCAAGAATACAAGGAACATTGTAACCTTTATGCCATGGACAATCTGAACCATAATATCCCTGTTAGTCTTGACATGCTCCTGGGTGTTGGGAATCATTCCACTCCCCAGGCCCAGAGTCAGATGAATAGGCAAGCATTCAGTCAAGCCTCTGATGCTGCCACCAAAGCCTGGAGTAAAATCCCTGACTCCAGAACACCCACCGGCTCATTTGCCACTATTTGCCAGGCGGCAAACGAGCCTTACATTGATTTTATCAACCGCCTCCAAAAGACCATTTCCCGACAGGTAGATAATCAACAAGCAGCTAAAGTTCTTTGTCTCCAGCTTGCTTACAAAAATGCTAATGCTGACTGTCGAGCTGTTTTAGCCCCCTTAAAGGCACAGAATCTTAATTTAGCTGAAATGATTAGAACATGTCAAAATGTTGGCACAGAAACTCATAAGGCACAAGTATTAGCGGCAGCTCTCTGTCCATCCACTGCCACCTGTTTTGGGTGTGGTAACCCTGGACATTTTAAGAAGGACTGTCACAGTTTAAAAAACAAAAATGCCAACACTAAATTTCCAACCCGAAAGTGTCCCCGCTGTGGTAAAGGCGGTCATTGGGCTAAGCAGTGCAGATCTCAATTTAACAATCAAGGCAACCATATGTCGGGAAACGGGAAGAGGGGCGAGAGCGCTCATGCCCCAAAAAATCCAGGGAGCCCCCGAGTGTGGAGTGTGGAGACCACAGCATAGACTCCAAACAACAACGTTTGTGAGCCAATGATTTAAAAGCAGCTAC
>NW_004444027.1:2709584-2724491 GCF_000243295.1 Trichechus manatus latirostris
CTAGTGCCTTTTCTTCCACTGGAAAATCATCTGGTATTTTATTTTGGACACCTACTGGAACCATCCTGTCCTGTTTTTGTAAATGTTTTGATATTTTCTGCTGTCTTTGGGGCATTCAGTAGTTATTTTTCTCGTTTATTGATTGTAGATTTGTTTGTTTCATCCCTTTTTTTAAAATTTTTTTTTGACTATTTCTGAGCAGGCTGACTGTGTTCTTTGTTGTTTGCTCGTCTGTGGGCACAATACTTTTCACTTCCTTCTCCAATTGGCAGGGTCAGCCACTCAGATATGGTACGGCAGGGCAGTTCTAGCTGAAAAGGAGTTACTGGGACGGGTTGTTTGTGGCACTTACTACAGCCACCAGGGCAGGTCAGTAATCAGTGTAGGACAGGTTCCAGTAGGCCGTGCCTATGCTGCTTGGTGGTTTGATGTTAAGTGTATGGTGCAGGTAGGCAGGATGTAGGGGGGAAATTGTTGTGTGTGGAGCTAAGATGGATATGGGAGAGAGGAGAGAGGAACAGGAGCCAAAAACATACAAACAAAAACAAAGAATGCTAGGGGAGCTTGCCATTGGAGTGGAGAGATGAGAGACTATGAAATGGAGAGAAATAAAAAGGGGAAGAGGAAGAAAAAAAAAGAAAAGAAAAGAATGAATAAATAAAAGTTGCAAAGGGAAAAGAACAGCAAATTTCTCAGGGACCCCACCAGTGCGGCTATGAAGTCCTGGGAAGTTGTTCTCAGGTGTTGCAGTGCAGCCTGGCTAGAAGGCGTAAATGTATACAATGCCACGCATTCAGTGAACAGAAAGAGAAGGAAGATATAGAGAGATGAGAAACTGAGTAATTAATAAAGACAAAAAGGGAAAAAGAGGGGAAAGAAAACAAAACAAATTAAAAAAAAAAAGAACAAGAAAAGCCCCCCAAAAAACAAACAAACAAAAAAAACCCAACAACAAAATAAATGCTCTCAGGGATCCCTCTGCACGTCTGTGCAAGCCGAGGGGGCAGTTTCCAAGCCATGCAGCACTGCCTGGCCAGAAAGGGGTCCCAACTCAAGAAAAGGAAAAGAAAACAAACAAACAATTCAAAACAAACAAAGGAACAAAAGCCCCGGGATCCCACCACCATGGCAGACCAGACTGGGAAGCAGCTCTACCCTGGAACAGAGCTCCGCAGCCCCTGAGGAAGAAGTAAAGATGGTGCACGGAGCCAGGTATTTGAGCAAAAGGAGGGGGAGGTGGTGAGAGGTAAAGCAGAAATCAAAAGAAGCAGAAAAAAGCAACACTAGCAGCCAACAAATGGCACTAAGAGAGCCGGGCTGTTAGGGTGGGTGGAATCCAAGCAGCCAGTTCTTCCTGGACAAGAGATTGTGGCCACGGGAAGTAGAGGAGGCTGAGTGGGGATGAAGAAGGGTGGGGGATGGGAAAGCATATATAGCAAATCACCGGTTGTTTTGTCTCCCGCTGGAAGCTCTGTGAAGCTGCTTACTCCTACCCCCTGTTTTCTGGTCTCTGATAGGAGTCCAAGATGGTGGATTTGCGCTGCATTAGCTGATAGGGGACCGCTACATGAATCTCTCCTTGCTCTCTCTTCTCTGTCAGTTTTCTCACTCCATTTAGTGCTTGGCTGAGTTCTTTATCTCTTCATTTGATGTTTTAGGGTTTCAGGATTGTTGTTTTCTCTGTTCAGCTTAGTTTTTCCAATCTTTGCTGTGGAGGGATGGCGTGGTGCTTCTGCCTAAAGTGCAATTTTGCCGGAAGTCCTCTTATTTTGTTTTTTTTTGTGGAGCTATTATAAATGGTATGGCTTTCCTGATTTCTTTTTTGTAATTCTCTTCATTGATGTATAGGAACTCAACTGATTTTTGTATGTTTATCTTGTATCCTGTTACTCTCCTGAATCTTTTTACTAGTTCCAGTAGTTTTCTCATGGAGTCTTTTGAGTTTTCTATGTACAGAGTCAAATCATCTGCTTTTGTCTTGCTTTTGTCAGTTTGGCCAGTGGTTTGTCGAATTTGTTGATTCTTTCAAAGAACTTTTGGTTTTGTTGATTTTTTCTATTGTTTTTCTGTTCTCTATTTCATTTGTTTCTTCTCTGATCTTTATTATTTCATTTTTTCTGGTGGCCGTGGTCTTCTTTTGCTGTTCTCTTTGTATTTGTTCAAGTTGTATAGCTAACATTTTGATTTTGTTCCTTTCTTCTTTTTTGATGTGTGCATCTATTGCTATGAATTGACCTCTGAGCCCTGTCTTTCCTGTGTCCCAAAGGTTTTGATATGATATGTTTTCATTCTCATTTAATTCTAGAAATTTTTTGATTCCATGTTTGATTTCTTCTATTACCCAGTAGTTTTTTTTAAGTAAGGTGTTATTCAGTTTCCATGTATTCTTTTTCCGTTGCTCTTCCTGTTATTAATTTCTACTTTGATAGTGTTGTGATCACAGAAGATACTTTGTATTATCTCAGTGTTTTGGATTTTGTTGGTAGAAATTGCTTTGTGGCCTAAGATGTGGTATATTATGGAGAGAATTCCATGTGCATTGGAAAAGAATGTACACTTTACTGCTGTTGGATGGAGTCTTCTATTTATGTCTGTGAGGTCAAGCTGGCTGACTGTGGCCTTTAGATCTTCTGTATCTTGTTGAGTTTCTTTCTTGATATTCTGCCCTTTCCTGAGAGTGTGTGTTGAAGTCTCCTACTGTTATTGTGGAACTCTCAATTTCTCTTTTCAGTGCTGTTAGAGTTTGTTTTGTGTATTTTGGATCCCTGTCATTGGGTGCATAGATATTTATTATGGTTATGTCCTCATGGCGGATTGTCCCTTTCATTATTATGTTATGTCCTTCCTTCTCTTTTATGTGGATTTTGTTTTAAAGTCTATTTTACCTGAGATTAGTATTGTCACTCCTACTCCTTTTTTGGTTGTTTGCTTGATACATATTTTTACATCCTTTGATTTTTAATAAATTTATGTCTTTGTTTCTAAGGTGTGTCTTTGTAGACTGTATATTGATGGATCCTGTTTTTTTATCCATTCTATCACTCTCTGTCTCCTTATGGGTGCATTGAAGCCACTGTGTTCATTGTGATTATTGATTGGTGTGAGTTTATTGTTGTCATTTTGAAGTGCTTTTTTTTGTGGTGCTTACATTTTCTTTGTTCCTCTTACTTTCCTGTGTTGAATTCCTTTTATATGTAGACTTTTCGTTTCTTTCATTTTTGTAGATTTTGTGTTGAGTGAGACTTTATGTTTTTCTTCTTTATTTTGATGAGTAGGTTTGTTAACTTTCTTTCTGGTTACCTTGACATTTACCCCATATTCCTAAGTTTGAACTAGTCTTTTATTACTTGATATCACCTTGACTTCCTCTCCATTTGAAAATTCTATACCTACACTGTTTATTTCCTCTTTGATTGTTCTGATGTCATTTACAGATTGATCTCTCTAGTTCCCTGTTGTAAATATTTTAGTTTTGTTTTATCCTTGAGAGTTCATTACCTAGATTGGTATCTGGCTGATGCTCTCTTGTGTCCTAGATTCAGACTGTTGTCTGATGTTGTTGGTCTCCAAAGGAAAGACTCCCTTTAATAATTCTTTTAAGTTTGGTTTGGTTTTTACATATGCTTCTTAATTTCTGTTTGTCTGCAAATGTCCTAATTTTGGCATTATATTTGAGTGAGAGTTTTGCAGGATATATGATTCTTGGTTGGCCATGTTTTTCTTTCAGGGTTTTATATATGTCATTCCATTGCCTTCTTGCTTGCATGGTTTCTGTCGAGTAATCAGAGTTAATCTTATTGTTTCCCCTTTGTATGAGACTTTTTTCCTTGAGCTGCTCTCAGGATTCTTTCTTTTCTTTTGATTTTGGTGGATGTGATTATGATATGTCTTAGTGATTTTCTTTCCAAGACTATCTTATGTAGGGTATGTTGAGTTTTTTGGATGGTCAGCTTTTCATCTTTCATGATATTAGGGAAGTCTTCTGTCAACAATTTTCAATCATCCTCTCTGTGTTGTCTATTTTATCCCCACGTTCTGGAAGTCCAATCATACACAATCTTTTCTCTTGATTGCATCCCACATTGTTATCAGGTTTTCTTCATTCTTTTCTCTGATTTTTCCTTAAAATGGTATAAAAAGGATTTGTCTTCAATTTTGCTGATTGTGCCTTCTATTGTTTCAAATTTCCTTCTAAAACCTTCTATTGCATTGTCCATTTTTGAAATCTTGTTGTTTATCTTTTGGAATTCTAATTGCTGTTTTTGTATGATTTCTAGTTTTTTATTTATTTTGACATTTTGTTCCTGTATTGTTTTCCTGAATTCTTCCATTGCTTTGTCTGTATTGTCCCTGATTTCGTCTGTATTTTCCATGATTTTGTCTATTTTTCCTTAGTTTTGTCTGTGTTTTCCTTTATTTCTCTCCAAATCCTTTGGTCAACCCTGAATATTAGACTTTTGAATTCCCTGTCAGGTATTTGTAGTGCCTTTTCTTCTATGGGAATGTCATCTGGTGTTATATTTTTGTTGCTTAGTGGACCCATTCTGTCCTTTTTTTAATATGTTTTGATATTGTTGCTGTCTCTGGGACATTCAGTAATTATTTTCTTCACTTATTAACTGTAGATTTTTTTGTTTCATCCTGCTTTTTTGTTTTATTTGTTTATGTCTGGGAAGGTGGCCTGGGCATGTTTTGTTGCTTACTCGTCTGTGGGCTCGATACTTCTCACCGTATTGTCTAGGTGGGGGGACTGTTTGCTCAGCTATGGTGCAGCAGGGCAGGCCCTCTGGGGGGTAGGCATGGGGAAGGGTCATTTGTGGCACAAACTGGGGCCATCAGGGCAGGGCCGGGGAAAGTGTAAGGTGGGGTCTGGGTATCCAGTGATCCAAACTGGTGTTGTTTGGGGGTGCAGCACTTGGGGCCCACTGCAGTTAGGCAGGAGGGAAGGGAGAGAATGTGATATGTGGCACTAAGTGTGTGAGAGATAGAAGAGAGAGAAACAGAAACATAAAAATGAGGGAAAAAAGAAAAGAAAATGGAAAGACTGGTATTCAGTGGGTGGGGGCAGGACAGACCCTGGGAGGCTGTGTTCCAGTGGTTTTCTAGCCCAGCAGTGCAGCTCAGTCCGTCAAAAAGTGTGGAGGTGGCACACGGGGCTTGGTGGATGGGAGAAAAGAAAAGAAAGAAGGGAGAGAGAGAGAGAAGAAACAATAACAACAACAAAAACCCAACAAAATAAAACAATAACAAAAAATAAACATGGTGCTGGGGGAGCCAGCTGTTGGCGGCAGGGTGGAATCAGGGTGGCAGGGAGCCAGTGTCTCTCTCACTGGGTGGCATGGCATAGCCCCTTAAGAAGGGGCAGAGACAGCTCAGGGCCTAGGTGGAGGAAGAAGGAAAAGGAAGAAGGAGAAAAATAAAGAAAAATAAAAAATATGGCACTGAGGGAGCCAGCCTGTGGGGGCAACACATACCCGGGGAAGCTATGTGCCAGTGGCTCTCTAGCTGAGCCCGTCGAGAAGGGGGGGGGCAATGTACAGGGCTAGGTGGGCAGGAGAAAGGAAAGGAAGGAAGGGAGAGACAGAGAGAAGAAACAACAAAACAACCAAACAAAAATGGTGCTGAGGAATCTGGCCAGTGATGGCCATACAGACCCGGGAAGGCCATGTGCTGGTGGCTCTCTAGCTAAGCAGTGCAACACAGCACTTTGAGAAGGGGTGGGGGTGGCACACAAGGATAGGTGGGCAGGAGAAAAGAAAGGAAGGAAGGGAGAGAGAGAGAAGAAATAGGAAGAAAAGCAAACAAATTAAAAAAATATGGTTCTGAGAGAGGTGGCTGGTAGGCACAACACAGACCCAGGGAGGCCATGTGTTGGTGGATCTCTAGCCCAGCAGTGCAGCCCACCCTTTGAGAAGGGGCAGTGATGGAGCACAAGGCAAGGTGAGTGGAAGAAAGGAAAGGAAGGAACGGAGAGATAGAGAAGAAACAACCCCCCCCCCCAAAAAAAAACACCAACAACAATAAAAATATGGCACTGAGGGAACTGGGCTTTGAGGGTGGGGCTAACCTGGTCAGGAGTGAGCCGGTGTCTGTCTGGCTGAGCTACCAAGCCTGTTGGAAAGGGGAGGAGGCCACGAAGAGGCAAGAAGGGTAGGGGGTGGGAAAGTGTGCATCCCTGGTTACTGGGTGCTCTGTCTCCTGTTGGAAGCTCTGTGATGTTGCCGTCCCAGTACTCTCTATTTGTGGTACTTGGGGGCTGTGGTCCAAGACGGTGAATCTGTGCCATGTTACCTGGTAAGTGACTTCTATTCCAGAGCTCTCTTCATTCTCTCTTCTGTCAGTTTCTTCTTCCATTTGGTGCTTGATCGAGTTCTTTATCACATCATTTGATGCTTAGGGTTCCGGGATTGATATTTGTGTCTGTTTTACTTAGTTTTTTTGGTCTTTGCTGCAGAGAGATGACATGGTGCTTCTGTCTCTAATGCCATGTTGGCTCTGCTGAGAATTTAGCATTTTACTTTTTTCACTTAACAGTTTATCATCAGCTTTTCCCTTGCTGCCTGCTTAATGAAGGTTTTTTTTTTTTAATGGTTATTCCTTTATGTTAAAGGTCCTACCTTCCCCCTGGCCCTCCCATGTGAAGTCACTGATGTTCTCCACAACCTGGTTTAGAATACTCCAATTTAGAGCAAATCATGTGTGGATGAGTAAGACTTTCAGAATGAAAGCTTTGGTGTCCGTTGACCTTATGGCTATATATGATTTCTGGGTAACTATGAATCATTCAGTCACAACATTTGCTACTTCTCTTGTTCTTTAGGACTGGACTTCTGCCTCTATTTCTCTTCTGGCACTGGAGCTATGCTTTGAATTCCATTTAGCCTACGTCTTGACCCCTGCTGACTTCTAGGGGCCTCTTTCTCCAGGTGCCTTGATCCTGTTTCCTAAGTACCCTGATCACTGTCTGGGGCTCTCTTGTCAATGGCATCAAGGGTTGCGACTACTGTGATCATGACTTAGACTCTTCAAACTGGGTTATCTATTGCTGATGCTTGCACAGACCATGCCTGATTTTCTTTCCTTTTTGATTATTCAGTTGCCTTTGTGGATGTAATTAGACAGTTAGTTTCACTCACCAAAATTCCTGTTGTAAGGCTACTGAATTTGTTTAGAAAAATGAACTATGAGGGGAGAGGCAGCGCCAACATGGCGCTATAGACAAAAACACCATGCCATCACTCCACAGTAAAGACCTGAAAAACTAAGTAAAACAGAGACAAACGTCAATCCTGGAACCCTAAGTGTCAAATGAAGAGATAAAGAACTCAACCAAGCACTGAATGGAATAAGAAACTGAAAGAGAACAGACAGTGAGGAGAGTTATGAGTGCAGTTCCTTTATCAGCTAATGCAGCACAGATCCACCATCTTGGACTCCTGTCAGAGATCAGTGGACAGGGAGTATGGGAAAACAGATTCACAGAGCTCCCAGCAGGAGACAGAGCACCTGGTAACCAGCAATACACGTTTTTCCACCCTCTCACCCTGCCTCCCTCTGCTCAGCCTTCGTCGCTTCCCAGCAGGCTGGTCTGCAGCTTCCTGGCTGGCTGATCTTTAGATTCTCAGAGTGCCAATCCACTGCTTAACGGTGGTCCGATCCGAAGCTTCTCAGCAGGCTAATCCACAGCTTCTCGGCAGGCAGATCCTTAGCTTCCTGGTCCGCTGCTTCCCAGTGGGCCTCAACCTTGGCATGGGAGGTGCTGGTTCCATGCTGCGCAGATTTATCCCGGCCACACTGGCTGGCTTCTTCAGTGCCATTTCTTTGTTGCTGGTGTTACTTTTTCCAGTCTCTTTTTGTTTCTTCTCTACCTCTCACCTCCTCTCCCTTCTTTCTCTTGAACATCTGACTCTGTATGCCATCTTTGCTTCTTCTTGACAGACTGTAAAGCACCGCTTAGCTGGGGAACTACTGCCCCAGTCCATGCCACCATGCTGGTAGAGTCCCTGGGGGCTTTTGTTGTTTGTTTGTTTTCTCTTTCTTTTTTTTCCTTTTTATTTTTCCTCATTTCTTGATTTCTCATCTCTTTCTACTTAACTTCTTTTCCTGTCTCCTGAATACCTGGTGCTGTGCATCATCTCCACCCCTTCTAGCTGGGTTGGAATGCACGGCTTAGGAGCTGCTTCCCCAATCTATGCAGCTGCACTGGTGGGATCTCTGGGGGCATTCTTTTAAATATATTTATTTCTTTTTTGTTTTTCTTCATTTCTCAGTTTCTCATCTGTCCACTCCAATGGCTGTCTCCCTTGGCACTTTTTTTTGGACTCTTGTTACTCTTCTTCTTTCCCATACCCAACCTAGCTTCACACTTCACAACCTCCCCCTTCCCCTTCCTCCTGCCTATCTGCACCATGTGCTGAACACTGCACTCAGAAGCAGAACGGACATGGTCTACCAGAACCTGCCCTGCACTGATCCGTGGCTCACCTTGTCAGCCCCAGTATGTGCCACAAACAACCCATCCCAGCTCCTCCCCTACAGCTGGACATGCCCTGCTGCACCATAGCCAAGAGACTGTTCCTGCCCATTGGACAAGGAGGTCCACTTCCAGCAACATGGTGCTTTAGGCAGAAGCACCACACCGTCCCTCCACAGCAAAGATCTGAAAAACTAAGCCAAACAGAGAAAACGGCACTTCTGAAACCCTGAACATCGAATGAAGAGATAAAGAACTCAGCCAAGCACCAAATGGAATAAGAAACTGAGAGAGAACAGACAGCAAGGAGATATACATGGGGAGGTCCCCTATCAGCTAATGCAGCATGGATCTGCCATCTTGGACTCCTGTCAGAGACCAGCAAATAGGGGTAGGAGAAAGTAGCTTCATGTAGCCTCCGGTAGGAGACAGAACAACTGGTAACTGGCGATATACACTTTCCCACCCCCTACACTTCTTCACCCCCACTCGGCCTCCTTTGCTTCCTGCGGCCACAGTCTCTTGGCTGAAAGGCACTGGCTGCTTGGATTCCACCTGCCGCACTGGCCAACTCCCTGAGTGCCATTTGTTGGCTGCTGGGGTTGCCTTTTTCTGCTTCTTTTGATTTCTTCCTTACCTCTCACCACCTCCCCCTCCTTTCTCTCAAATACCTGGCTCTGTCTGCCATCTTTGCTTCTTCCTGAGGGGCTGTGGATCTCTGAGTGTGGAACTGCTCTCTGGTCCATGCTGTCATGCTGGTGGGATCCCAGGGCTTTCTGTTTGTTTGTTTGTTTTGAATTGTTTGTTTGTTTTCTTTTTCTTTTCTCGAGTTAGGAGCCTGTTCTGGCAAGGAAGTGCTGCATGGCTGGGGACCTACACCCCCAGCTTATGCAGACACACAGAGGGATCCCTGAGAGCATTTCTTTTCTCATGGTTTTTTTTTTTCCTTTTTTTGGGGGTTTTTCTTTTTGTTTTTTAAATTTGTTTTCTTTTCCCTCTTTTTCCCTTTTTGTGTTTCTTCATTACTCAGTTTCTCATCTCTCTATACCTTCCTTCTCCTCCTGTCCCCTGAATACCTGGCGGTGAATACCTTTACACCTCCTGGCCAGGCTGTACTTCAACACCTGGGAACAACTTCCCCAGACCTTGTAGTCGCACTGGTGGGATCCCTGGGAGCTTTGCTTTCCTTTTTTCTTTCTAATTTTAATTTATTCACTCTTTTCTTTTCTTCTTCTTCCCCTTTGTGTTTTTCTCCATTTCATAGTCTCTCATCTCTCCACTCCAAAGGCAAGCTCCCTTAACACTCTTTTTTGTTTGTATGTTTTTGACTCCTGTTCCTCTCTCCTCTATCCCATACCCATTTTAGCTCCACACGTCACAATCTTCCTCTTCCATCCTGCCTACCTGCACCGAGCACTTAACATCACACCACCAAGTAGCACCGGCACGGCCTACCAGAACCTGCCCTGCACTGATTACCAACACACTCTGGTGGCTGTAGTAAGTGCCACAAGCAATCCATCCCAGCAACTCCTCTTCAGCTAGACCTGCCCTGCTGTACCATATCTGACCAACTAACCCAGCAAATTGCAGAAGGAGGTGAAACGTATCGTGCCCACAGACAAACAACAAAGAACAACATGTAGGGCAACATGTATACTAACTATTTAATGAGAAACTATCTGTTCTGTAAACCTTCACCTAAAGTACAATTAAAAAAAAATATAAAAAGATTTGTCAACAGATCAGCAAACAACAAAGAATGCACAGCCTGCCCACTCATACATAACCAAATAAAACAAAAAAGCAGGACAAAACAAATCTACAGTCCATAAACGAAGAAAATAACTACTGAATGTCCTGAAGACAGTAGAAAATAACAAAACGTAAAAAAAAGGACAGGATGGTTCCAGTAGGATTCCAAAACAAAACACCAGATGACTTTCCAGTAGAAGAAAAGGCACTAGAACTACCTGATAGGGAATTCAAATCTCTAATATTAAGAGCTATCCAAGCGTTGAAGCAAGAAGCAGATAAAGATGAGGAAAAATAGACAAATTCATGGAAAAGGCAGATAAATCCACGGGAAATGCAGAAAAAATTGGAAGAATTCAGGAAAATAATACAGGAACAAAATGCAAAAATAAATTCACCACTAGAAATCATACAAAAACAACAATTAGAAGTCCAAAAGATAAACAAAAAGATTTCAGAAATGGACAGTGTCATAGAGGGGCTGAAGAGCAGGCTTGAAACAATGGAAGACAGGATCAGAAAACTGAAAACAAACACTTGGATATAACTTTGAAGAGAAATCAGAAAAAGGGACAAATAAAAATGAAGAAACCCTGAGAATTATGTGGGATACAATCAAAAGTAAAATTATGTGAGTGATCAGAGTTCCAGAACAGGAGTAGAAAAACGAAAACACAGAATCATTGAAGAATTGATGACAGAAAACTTCCCTAATATGAAAGATGAAAAGCTGACCATCCAAGAAGCTCAATGAAACCCATATACAATAGTCTTCATAAGAAAATCACTGAGGCATACCATAATCACATATCATAATCATGATCACACTCACTAAAACCAAAGACAAAGAATCCTGAGAGCAACTGGAGAAAAACAAAAAGTCACATACAGAGGGGAAACAATAAGACTAAGCTCTGATTACTCAGCAGAAACCATGCAGGCAAGAGGGCAATGGGATGACATATATAAAACCTTGAAAGAAAAAAATTGCCAACCAAGAATAATATATCCTGCAAAACTCTAGCTCATAAATGATGGTGAAATTAGGACTTTTCCAGATAAATAGAAATTAAGGGAATATGTAAAAACGAAACCAAACTTACAAGAATTATTAAACAAATTCTTTCAGTTTGAGAACAAACAACATCAGACGAAAGCCTGAATCTAGGACAAAAGATCATACCAGCCAGATACCAACCTATGAAATGAACTCTCATGGACTGTTCAAAACCAAAAGATTTACAACAGGGAACAAGAGAGGTTAATCTGCAAATGACAACATCAGAATGATAAAAGAGGGAATAAAGGATGCAGGTATAGAACTTTCTAATGGAGAGGAAGGCAAGGTGATAGCAAGTAATAATAGACTGGATCAAACCTAGGAAGATAAGGATAAATTTTAAGGTAACTACAAAGAAAGTTAACAAACCTACTCATCAAAATAAATAAGAAAAACATAAAGTGTCAGTGAAAACAAAATCTACAGAAACAAAAGAAATGAAAAAAACCCTACAAACAAAAGGAATTCACAGGACAGTAAGAGGAACAAAGAAATCATCAGCACCACAAAAAAAAGCACTACAAAATGACAGCAATAAACTCACACCTATCAATAATTACACTGAACATAAGTGGCCTAAATGCACCCATAAAGAGACAGAGAGTGACAGAATGGATAAACAAGCAGGATCCATCAGTATTCTGTCTACAAGAGACACACCTTAGAAACAAAGACATAAATTTATTAAAAATCAAAGATGGAAAAAAATTTACCAAGCAAACAGCTACCAAAAAAGAGCAGGAGTGGCAATACTAATCTCAGATAAAATAGTGTTTAAAACAAAATCCACCATAAAAGACAAAGAAGGGCACTATATCATGATTAAAGGGACTATCCATCATGAAGACGTAACCATAATAAATATCTGCACACCCCATGACAGGGCTCCAAAATACATAAAACAAACTTTATTGGCACTGAAAACAGAAACTGACAGCTCCACTATAATAGTAGGAGACATCAACACACACTCTCAGTAAAGAACAGAAAATCTAGAAAGAAATTCAGCAAAGATACAGAAGATCTAAAGGCCACAATTAGCCAAATTGAACTCATAGACATGTACAGAACACTCAGCCAAACAGCTGTAAAGTATACACTCTTTTCCAATGCACATGGATTGTTCTCCAGAATAGAGCACATCTTAGGCAACAAAGCAACCCTCAACAAAATCCAGAAGATTGAGATGGTAAAAAGTATCTTCTCTGATCACAATGTCATCAAAGTAGAAATTAATAACAGGAGGAGCAAAGAAAAAATCAATTACATGGAAACTGAATAACACCTTACTTAAAAAAACTACTGGGTAATAGAAGAAATAAAAAATGGAATAAAAAAATTCTTAGAGTCAAATAAGAATGAAAATATATCATACCAAAACCTTAGGGACACAGCAAAGGCAGTGCTCAGAGGTCAATATATAGCAATAGACGCACACATCAAAAAAGAAGAAAGGGACAAAATCAAAACATTAGCTACACAACTCGAACAAATAGAAAGAGAACAGCAAAAGAAGCCTACAGCCACCAGTAGAAAGAAAATAATAAAGACAAGAGCAGAAATTAATGAAACAGAGAATAGAAAAACAACAGAATCAGCAAAACCCAAAGTTAGTTCTTCAAAAGGATCAACAAAACCGGCAAACCACTAGCCAAACTGACAAAAGAAAAACAAGCGAGGACACAGATAACCCAAACAAGAAATGAAATGGGGGCCATTACAACAGACTCAACTGAAATAAAAAGGACCATAACAAACTATAATGAAAAACTATTCTCCAAGAAATTTGAAAATCTAGAGGAAAAGGACAAATTTCTAGAAACACACTACCTACTCAGATTATCACAAATTGATGTTGACAATCTGAACAGAGTCATAACAAGAGAAGAGATTGAAAATGTAATTAAGGAGGCAAGGCCAAGGTGGCGGAGTAGTCAGACTCTTCCAGTAGGCCCTCTGACAACAAAGACCCTAAAAAATAAGTGATTCGATTATATATGGCAATCTAGGAGCCCTGAACATCAAAGGCAGAGTTGAGAAACTGGACTGAGTGGCAGGGGGCAGGGAGAGACCGTTCAGAAGTGAGGAGTTGCCAGACCTGACCTGGTGAGAGCCTGAGCCCTTCAGGCCTGAGCAGCTTGGGGGTGAGTGGTGAGGCAGGCAAGCAGCCATGCTCGGGAGGTGAGTTTTCCACACTGAGAGAGACCCAACCACTGAGAGTCTACATGGACACCCAGAACCAACGGGAAGCAGCCCTCATTGGCAAAAGATAAGTAATTGCGTACGGCTTACTGCAAGGATCAAAAACACCCCCCTTAGGGAAAAACCTCTCTCCCATTTACCTCCCCGCTCCATGCTCTGCACTGGTTCCCAGACCGGCTTCAGCAATTGCCGAGTCCCCTGGGCCGGAAATAGGATCCATCACATGCCTGGAGCCATTCTCCCTGCCTTGGAGAGTGAAAAAATTAACAAACGGGAAAAAAAATTGCCAGCTCCCCTAAGCCAGGTACCCAGGGTAGGCACAGCTCCTTTGCCTAGGCAGAGGCATAAGGGATCCACAGACTTTGAGTGCCTTTCCCCCTACATAGACTTGTGTGGGCCTACCTCAACAGCATAGGCCCTCATTACCGCAGTACCACAGGGTATATACCTGAAGTCTAACTTCAACTGTTTCAGCTGTGAAGTGGCAGGTTCTTGACATTTGACACTGCTCTGCCCATTAAGCAGGGTCTTCACCTACCCACATCAGGGGCCTGAGGACTGGTGACTCCACCCGCACCACCTAGCCACTTGCAATAGGGGCCCAAGAATAAGAGGTACCCCCTAGTCCTTACAGCCAACAGCATTAGGTGCTCATAGTCCAGCTGCAAAACCCACCCACCTATGCACTCTAGGGAACAGGGACACACCTTCCTCCTGGACACTCGGGGGTGGCCGTCAGCGTGTGTGCCCCTGCTGCAGCCAGATGCCTATGCCTACACCAATCACCCATGCCTGTCTAGGACTGTAAGTGAGAGCCTACACCACACACTTGGTGGCTATCTAGCTGGTTATCTGAGCTGAATCCATACAGGAAGAGTGGGTGGACTCCTGAGCTCTCATACCTAGTAACAGGTCTAACCACCTGGTGACAGGACAGTAGAGCTTCAAAGATGCCATTAATCAAACTAGCTCATATGAGGAGCCTATTTGGGCATTTTAAAACAAAACAAGAAGCTAGGACACAGTAAGCAAACATAAAATAAATAAATATAATAACTTATTGATGACTAAGAGACAACAGTCAATATCAAATCACATAAAGAGGCAATCCATGATGGCTTCAGAAAGCTCCCAAAATAAAGAATCTAGAAATTTTCTGAAGGAGGCAAGTTTCTTGGAATTACCAGAGGCAGAATACAAAAGATTAATATACAGAACTCTTCAAGAGATTAGGAAGGAAATTACACAAAATTCAGAACACACAATAGAGGAAGTTAAAAAGGTTAGAGAAGAGCATAATGACAAATTTAACTGGCTGCAATAATTCACAGAGAGACAGCAATCAGAAATCCAGAAGATTAACAATGAAATTTCAGAATTAGACAACTCAGTAGAAAGTCATAGGAGCAGAATTGAG
>NW_004444027.1:2725316-2749239 GCF_000243295.1 Trichechus manatus latirostris
AGAAAAATAGGGGTAAATATTAAGGTAACCACAAAGGAAACTAACAATCCTACAAGTCAAAATAAACACTAGAAAAATATAAAGACTCAGCAAACACAAAATCAACAACAATGAAAAAGATGAAAAGAAAATACATAAAGAAAAACGACTCAGCACAGAAAATTAAGTGGAACAAAGAAAATGTGAACAACACACACACAAAAAAAAAAACATCAAAATGACAGCACTAAACTCATACCTATCAATAATTACGGTGAATGTAAATGGACTAAATGCACCAATAAAGAGACAGAGAGTGGCAGATTGGATGAAAATGTAATTAAAAAAACTCCCAACAACAACAACAAAAAGCCCTGGTCCTGATGGCTTCATTGGAGATTTCTACCAAACATTCAGCGAAGAGTTTATACCAGTACTATTCAAACTATTTCAGAACATAGAAAAGGAAGGGATACTTCCAGATTCATTCTATGAAGCCAGCAGAACCCTGATTCCAAAACCAAAGACACTACAAAAAAGAAAATTAGAGACCAATATCTCTTATGACTATAGATGCAAAAATTCTCAAAATTCTAGCCAATAGAGTTCAGCTTCATATCAAAAAAGTAATAAACCACTATCAAGTAGAATTCATACCAGGCATGGAAGGATGGTTCAACATTAGAAAATGAATCAACATAATCCACTACATAAATAAAAGAATCACATAACCATCTCAATCAATGCAGAAAAGGCATTCAACAAAGTCCAACACCAATTCCTGATAACAACTCTCAATAAATCAGATATCGAAGGGAAATTCCACAACATAATAAAAGGCATCTGTACAAAACCAACAGCCAACATCATAATGGAGAGAGGCTGAAAACATTTCCCTTGAGAACAGGAACAAGATAAGGATGTCCTTTATCACTACTCCTGTTTAACATTGTGCTGGAAGTCTTAGCTAGAGTAATGAGGCAAGAAAAAGAAATAAAGGGCATCCAAATTCGTAAGGAAGAGTAAAACTGTCCCTATTTGCAGATGATATGATACTGTATATAGAAAACCCAAAAGACTCTTATGAGAAAACTGCTGGAACTAATAGATTCAGCAGAGTAGAAGGATACAAGATAAACATACAAAAATCAGTTGCATTCCTATACACTAATAAAGAGAATGATGAAAAGGAATTCAGGAGAACAATACCATTTATAATAGCTCCTAAAAAAATAAAATACTTAGGAATAAATCTAACCAGTGATGTGAAAGACCTATACAAAGAAAACTACAAAACACTACTGCAAGAAACCCAAAGGGATCTACATAAATGGAAAAACGTACCGTGCTCATGGATAGGTAGACTTAACATCATGAAAATGTCAATTCTACCCAAAGCAGTCTATAAATACAATGCAGTCTCCATCCAAATACCAACAACATTCTTTAAAGATATGGAAAAAACAATCATTAACTTTATATGGAAAGAGAAGAGGCCTTGGATAAATTAAGCACTATTGAAGAAGAGTAAAGCAGGAGGACTCATACTACCTGACCTCAGAACCTACTATACAGCTACGGTAGTCAAAACAACCTGTTACTGGTACAATGACAGATACATGGACCAATGGAACAGAATTGGGAACCCAGATGTAAATCCATCCACCTACTGTCACCTGATCTTTGCCAAAGGCCCAAAGTCCATCAAATGGGGGAAAAGACAGTCTTTTTAACAAGTTATGCTGGCAAAACTGGATGTCCATCTTTTAAAAAATGAAACAGGATCCATACCTCACACCATACATAAAAACTAATTCAAAATGGATCAAAGACCTAAATATAAAGCCAAAAACTATAAAGTTCATAGAAGAAAAAATAGGATCAACGCTAGAGACCCTAATACACAGCATTAACAAGATGCAAACCATAACTAATAACATACAAACTCCAGAAGATAAACTAGATAACTGGAATCTTCTAAAAATTAAACACTTACGCTCATCAAAAGACTTCACCAAAAGAGCAAAAAGAGAACCTACAGACTGGGAAAAAAATTTTGGACATTACAAGTCAGACAAAGGTCTAATCTCTGAAATCTACAGGAAAATCCAACACCTGTACAACAAAAAGACAAATAATCCAATTAAAAAATGGGCAAAGAAAATGAACAGACACTTCACCAAAGAACACATCCAAGTGGCTAACAGACACATGAGGAAACGGTCGCGTTCACTAGCCATTAGAGAAATGCAAATCAAAAGCAGAATTAGATACCATCTCACTCCGGCATTACTGGCATGAATCCAAAAAACAGAAAATAACAGATGTTGGAGATGCTGCGGGGAGATTGGAACTCTTATGCACTGCTTGTGGGAATGCAAAATGGTACAACCATTTTGGAAAATGATACGGCACTACCTTAGAAAGCTAGAAATAGAACTACCATATGATCCAGCAATCCCACTCCTAGGAATGTATCCTGGAGTAGTAAGAGCTGTTACATGAATAGATATATGCACACACATGCTTATTGCAGCATTGTTCACAATAGCAAAAAGAAGTAAACAACCTAGCTATCCATCAGCAGATGAGTGGATAAACAAACTACTTTGGTACATACACACAAGGGAGTACTACTCAACTATAAAGAACAATGATGAATCTGTGAAGCATCTCACAACACGGATGAATCTGGAGGGCATTATGCTGAATGGAATATGTCAATCACAAAAAGACAAATATTGCATGAGACTTCTACTATAAAAACTCATGAAACGATTTACACATAAAAAGAAACAATCTTTGATGGTTACGAGAGCGGAGAGAGGTGGGGGTAGAAAAACAGTAAATATACAATAGATAAGTGGTAACTATGGTGAAAGGTAAGACAGTACACAATACTGGGGAAGCCAGCACAACTTGTTCAGGGTAAGGTCATGGATGCTTCATGGACAAATCCAGACTCCCTGAGGGACCAAGTTACTGGTCTGAGGGCTGTGGGGACCACGGTCTTGGGGAGCATCTAGCTCAACTTGCATAACACAGTTTATAAAGAAAATGTTCTACATTCTAGTTTGGTGAGTAGTATCTGTGATCTTAAAAGCCTGTGAGCGGCCATCTAAGATACTCCTCTGGTCTCACCCCTTCAACTGCAAGGGAAAATGAAGAAAACTAAAGACACAAGGGAAAGATTAGTCTAAAGCACTAATAGACCACAACTACCACAGCCTCCACCAGACTGAGTTCAGTGCAACTGGATGGTGCCCGGCTACCACCACTGACTGCTCTGACCGGGATCATAATAGAGGGTCCCAGACAGAGCTGGAAAAAAATACAGAACAAAATTCTAACTCCAAAAAAGACCAGACTTATTGGTTTGTTGGAGACTGGAGAAACCCTGAGTGTATCGCCCCCTTTTAGCTCAGTAAGGAAGTTACTCTGGAGGTTCACCTTTTAGACAAAGATTAGACAGGCCCATAGGACAAAATGAGACTAAAGGGGCACACCAGAGGGGCAAGGACTAGAAGACAGGAGGGGACAGGAAAGCTGGTAATAGGGAACCCAAGTTTGAGAAGGGAGAGTATTGACATGTCATGGTGTTGTTAACCAATGTCATAAAACAATGTGTGTACTAACTGTTTAATGAGAAGCTAGTTTGCTCTGTAAACCTGCATCTAAAGTACAATAAAAAAAAAGAGAAGAAGGAAAAAAAAAAAACAACTACCAGGGATGGGAATCCTTAATGAGATCCCTTAGAGTATATTAGTATAATTAAAAACTGTGTCTAGCTACCTCCTAGGAGAGAGAGTCCAGTTAAATGGAGGAGCTCAGTGATGGTTTTGGGTATGCAAACTGGACACAGGGGTTGAGGCACCAGAGGGCCTTTAATGAGGATTTTAAGGAGTGTATTGGTCTGTGTGATGTAACACATGTCCCTCTACTATCTTCTTTTTGAGAGCTTTAGAAAAGTCCATATTAGTCATTAATTCTTTTGTGTGAATGGATTCTCTCTCTTTAAAAAAAATTTTTTTTGGGTGGAGGGTCCCTGCATCCTAGGTGTTCAGATCATGTTGTAGAAGCTTCTATCTGTACTCCCGTGGCCAGTACCAAGGGTCACTGAGAGTCTACTACTGCTTGCATTTCAACTTCTTCAAAGCTCATACACCAATCCTGCTTTTTCTAGGGAAGCAGTCCAAGAAACAGAACTGCTTGAATGGAATCTTTGAAATTTCGAGGAGAAGGGGCTGTACCAAGATCTACCCCTTGAGTCTAATCCTAGACAATATCAGAGATGTAAGGAAGTCTCATCAACACCCCCTTTTAGCCAAGGCAAATATGCTGTTCAGCATCACAATAGGATGACACCTTCGCTGAAGTGCTCCCTACTTGTCCTGCTTTGCTCCCTGGAAGTGGACTTGGAAGGAGTAGGTGATTCCTTTACAGTTGAGAGAGAATCACATCACGCAATTCCTGTTTTTGCATTCTGACCTCCCTAAGTTTATTTTCCCACTGTTTCCCACGATTTTTATCTCTCACACTACCCTGTTCATTCCTTTCATAGAACTTACCACAATTTATAATAATGCATTTGTTATGAATACATACCAGCGATTCTGTTTGTCCATAAGAGAACTAGTAGGGATTCATAGAAGTTTTAAGGCTTCTGGGATGATAGAAGTACCTGAATGAGCTTTAAATCTATTCCTTGGTCAAGAGAACAATGCCAGGGTGTTCCAGTTGACATATCCGCTAAACTGAGTAATCAGGTAACACCCTAATACTTGCATTTAAAGGTTGCCAAACATATTTTGCCTTTACTGATTCAATTTTGGGAAACATCTAGAGCCAGTTCCTTGATGATTCCCTGAGCACTGAGTGAGGCAACCTCCTGTGTCTGTACTCTCTCCTTGGACAGTGAGAGCAACCTCTGGAGGCTTCTTTGCACCAAGAAAATATGCCAGTGCTTGAGAAACATAAAACTTTGAGAATACAAATTTTTTTGAAACAAACTTGAATGAAGGAAGAAGCTGGTGTGTACTTTTCAAAGCTTGGGAGAAAATCCAGGGCTTTGAGGCTGGCTCTAAATAATACAGTCTAACATGTGGAAGCATGCTTCAATGCTGGCTTTCCAGGGCTGCTAATGCCTTCCCTGCACCTGCTACGAAGCTCAAAATAAAAACAAAAACATGCCTTTTGCTCATGGGAAGCAAAATGGCAGAGATCAACTGGAGTAGATCCCTTAAGCTTAAGGGCAAATGAACACAAGTGCAATGTCAAAAAGAACAAAGGTACTCTGCCTCTTACAATGTGCTTAATGCTTGAATTAATGCTTGCGTCTCGGAAGCTTTGGAGCTCCTGCTGTAAACCCCACTGGTTTATAAGAATCAGAACTGCAGTGAGTATTTGATCTTGATTTCTTGGAGATTCAGGGAGAACCAAGTCACACAAGCTCTAGTGCTTAACTCACAACCTAGACAATGATAGCGAAGTTTGTAAGCATCTATCAGAAAGTGATATAGTCAGGAAAATGCAGGTATATAGTAAGCTAACTCTGCTTCATCCAGTAAGTCGTATCATTATCACGGGTTTGTTCACAGGAAACACAGAGAGAATTGGTCTGGATTTAATGCAGTGCAGTCTTGAGAAGACATTTTCAATACTGCAGGAGGCTTAATTTTTATTTTCCCTGCTAAGAACTTCATGGTCTTGTGAATTATTTTTTGGCATAATATAAAAATACAAAGAATTGCTGTTGTGGATTCCTTGACATTTCAGAGAGGACTGCACAAAGTTCAAAGCTTTGATTCTAGTCCTTGATAATGTGAACGTTTAGAAGTTTCTCTGAGTGTTCCCTCCATCCAGCCCTTAAGTGCAACAAATTAGCTTACTACTATTTTGTCTTTTTTGGTATTAAAAAGGTCAAACAGCAAATACTGAATTGTTTGCTCTTGTGGATCCCTAGAATTTTCAAGTAGAACTTAATTTCCAGTTCTAGAAATCCAGACCAATGTTTGGAAGCTTCTGTGAGTACTTGTTCCAGTCGAGGATGAGTTCAAGGGAGAGTGTGCTAACTCCTCCATTTCACCTGCCACAAGGAATAGGGTAGTATATTCACATAGAATACTTGGAATAGATTCCTTACAGTTTAGGAAGACCTGTGATATCAGTGTTGGGAAGTTTCTATCCTTGGTGAATATGGCTACTGTTGAAGTGCAATACTAACTGCTTCATTGACACTTACGTCTCCAGTAACACTTCGTGAGAACTGGACTTGGGCTGTCATTTGTAAAGGTTATCTCTAGGATATGGAGTTGAGGCTATCTTCCCATGCCCCTCTCCAAAGTTGATAAGCATTGATCAGAGTCAAGGATACAGATTGGGTCACCTTTGCTATTAGGTGGATTCCTTGTGTATTAAAAGGCCACTGTGCATCTCTTCTTCCTTCTACAGAGCCTGAAGAGACTTTTTCCTTGGCAGAAAGCCTGGCTATATCTTTTAAGCCTTTTTTTTGCTTCCGTGTGGTTGGAATGGTAAGGGACCGAGAGCCTTTCTCTAGAAGTGAGAAGACCCAGTTATGTAATAATAATAATGATAATAATAGCAGACACTTAGTGTATGCTTATTATGTGTTAGACATTGTTTTAAGTGCTTTATACATATTGAATCATATTCGATGTCACTGTCTTCTGTTTGTCTATCTCTCTATCCTCTCTCTTTCATATGTATAGCAATACTGGTCACGGCCTGGACTGGCATAGCGAGGAGCAATGGGGAGGAATGCTATCTCTGTTGTTCACTGTCTTTTTTGGGTTCTATTTCCTCCTGAAGTTGCCTGAAATCACAATGATCAGGTCTGAGTTTTGGGAGAAATAGACTGTGATCTGCTTTCGTCTCAATCTATTTATACCTCACTAGCTTAATAGGTTCAAGAGCCCTGGTGGCACAGTGATTAAGAGCTACAGCTACTAACCAAAAGATTGGCAGTTTGAATCCACCAACGTCTCCTTGGAAACCCTATGGGGCCCTTCTACTCTGTCCTAATAGGGTCGCTATGAGTTGGAATCAACTCGATGGCTATGGTTTTTTAAAAAAATTTTTCAGCTTAATAGGTGGAGTCACTGGAATCTATTCACATGGAATACCTGGAATAGATTCCTTACAGTTTAGGAAGATCTGTGATATCAATGTTGGGAAGTTTCTATCCTTGGTGAATATGGTTACAAACTGTTAAGCTCTCAGCTACTAACCAAAAGTTGACAGTTTGAATCCACCCAGAGGCATCTTGGAAGAAACTCCTGGCAATTTACTCCAAAAAATTACAGCCATTGAAAACCATATGGAGTACAGCTCTACTCTAAAATTTATGGGGTCGCCATGAGTTAGAATCAACTCAATAGCAACTGATTTTTTTTTTTTAACTTAATAGATAAAGCTGCTCCATGTGATCCAGCCCAATTCACTAGAGTTGTCTACACTGGGATTTGGGATTCAGGATTCAAGCCCTAGATAACAGTGTTTATAGTTCCATTTTGTCGTCCGTTTGCCCGTCATACCTTCTCTTGGGGGACCCCTAGTGTAGGGGAAAATACTTGAGCCCTGGTCATAATATTATTTAATAGTATCCTAACCTCAACCTCACTGCTGATTTCTATTTTAGTCACAATCTCACCCTGACTTTCAGCAATACACATTTTTTTCTATTCCAAGAAGAGCAGAGGCTTCAACTTTAAATAGCATACTGCGTGTTAACCCTTTCATTGCAGTGGTTTTGGGATTCTGTTTTCTATGGTAGCAGACATGCAGGGAGTAGATTTTACAAGTTTTTGAAGTTTTAGAGACAATCAACAAACTCCAACCTTGAATTCTAATCCTGTTAAAAAACAATCTTTGGACACTTACATGAATCAATGCATACTTGTAGCTAATGCAGGAGAACAATAAGCTAGTATATATATTTCATTAAAGGTCAAACCATTAATTAGAATTTTTTTTTCCTGCAAGATTCAGATTTGCATATAATTGCTAGCAAGTATTGCTTGAGTTTCAGGGATTGCTGAAATACGAACTTTACAGAATGGTTTCAAATTCTGTAAGCAAAGTTTGGAAGCTTCTATCAATGCTCAGTAAATCCAAGACTAAATCTGAGTGAAAGATAGTATGATTACTAGTTCATTTTTTAAAAATAAACTTTATTTTTATTATTGTAAAATATGTATAACACAACACTTGCCAATTCAACATTTTTCAGATGTACAAGTTAGTGACCTCAATTACACTACTACGCTGTACAACCATCACCCATAATCATTGCCAAATTTCCCACCACCATAAACAGAAACTCACTGTTTCCTAAACAAAGAGTCCTAAAAATACTTTGTTTTTAGAGCAATTTTAGATTGACCGAAAAGTTGTAAAGATAGTACAGAGAGCTCCCATATATCCAGTACCCAGTTTCCCCTATTGTTTACTTCTTGCATTAGTATGATGCACTTGTTACCAATATTGACACGTTATTATTAAGGTTCATACTTTATTCCAGGTGGTCCCTAGGTGGTGGTTCGAATCCACCGAGTGGTGCCAAAAGAGAAGGGGCTGGTGATTGGCAACCGTAAAGATTACAGCCAAGAAACCCTTATGAAGCAGTTCCACTCTGCAATACATGGGATCGCCATGAGTCAGAATCGACTTGACAACAATGTTTTTTTTTTTTTGGTTATACTTTATTCAGATTTTTTTAGATTTTACCTAATGTCCTTTTCATATTTCAGATTCCCATCCAAGACACATTACATTTAGTTGTCATGTCTCAAGATTCCTCTTGGCTGTGATGGTTTCTCAGACTTTCTTCGTTTTTGATGACCTTGACAATTTTGAGGAGTACTGGTCAGGTATTTTTTAGAATGACCCTCAATTGATATTTTTCTGATGTAATTCTCATGATTAGACTGGGGTTATGTGTTTTGTGGAAGAAAACCAAAGAAGTAAGTGCCATTTTCATAATATCTTATCAAGATACATACTATCAACATGACTTATCACTGTTGATGTTGACCTTGATTACCTGATGAGGTAGTCTGTCAGGTTTCTCTACTGTAAACTTACTCATTTTCCCCATTTTCCATACTGTACTTTTTGGAAGGAAGTCACTATTCTAGGAATGGGAAGTTACGCTCCATCTTCTTGATGGTGGAGTATCTACATAAATCATTTGGAATTCTGCACTGGATTAATTCATGCTTCATACACTCCTAGTTATATTCTTGGAAAATGGACTTGCATCCATTACTAAGATAATATTTACTGATCACTTCCGATGCACCACGTTCTGTGCTGGGTACTTGGGATGTGGCAGTTGAACAATCCAGACGTGTGATCTTGCTCCCTGGAGCTCACAATCCCAGAGGAAAGGCAGATCTTTAACAAGGCTGCTGCAAAGGTGAAGTGTGGGAGTGTGTGGCAGGGGACAAAGCTAGTTTGAGAGTCAGAGGCAGCAAACTGTGTTCTATAAGAAGGTAGTGTTCAGGGGTTTCTATCAATGCTTTCCTATAGCAAGAACTGAAGTAAAATAAAGTCATATGTTAACTTCTTCAGTTTATGAGCTATAAAGTTCAATTCACAAACACTAATTTATTAATTGGAAAAAAAATTTTGCAAGGAGAGTCTGGTGTGAATACCTTGATTTTTCCATGAGAATGAGTTGAAAGCACAAGACATAAATAGCTATTATGGCAACCTTCCTCTATCAATGCTATATGGTCGGGGTGGAAACTCAGCAATGTTTTATGCTCACTCATTCTTAGGCTGAGTTCTCTAGAGAAGCAAAACCAGTAAAGTGTATAAATATATTTATAGAAAGATTTATAACAAGGAAATGGCTCACACGGTTGTAGAGGCTGGAATGTCCCAAGTCTGTGGGTCAGGCTGGAGGCTTCTCTTCATTCATATAGCTGCAGGGGCTGGTGAATCCAAGATTGGCAAGTTAGACAGCAGGGCTCTGGCTCACAGGCTGCAAAGACTGATAAATCCCAAGATTGACAGGCAAGACAGCAGGCAAGCTGCTAGCTCAAGTCCCAAAACCAGAGGTCAGACAAACAGGAGCCAGCTGCAGGATCCAGAGTGACCCACCCCTTGTCAACCTGGCACTTGTACATATCTCCTTAAACCATACATAATCTCTGAATAAAGACAATTATAAACTCATACTTACTCCTAATATGACACAACTAAGATGTGTACAACCAAAAAAGCACTAGCCCTGTTTACATCTTATGTTTTACAGATGAAGAAAACAAACATATTTGATGCACACATACAAGGAAGAAATACTCATATACTCATAACAATTACAGTCCTCATTTCTGCAACTGGTCACATGGTCATAACTAGTATTTAGAACTACCTTCTTCTACCACCCATTCCACATTCCCTTTGCTCTCAGCAAGCACTTCAAATGGTGTGGTTCTTTGCCTGGTGGGATGACCCAAACCTTCATTCCTGAAGGATCTGGGCCATTAGTAATCATGTAAGAATTGGATTGCTGTAGTTTTCCATTGACTTTAATCACCGGGCATGGTAGTACTAAGAGACGCTCTGAAGGGATCTCTTGTATTCCAGGCATACTCTTCTTTACTGCCATTATGTAATATCAATCCAATTTCCTCTTGGTAATCAGGATCAATCACACCAGCCAATGTGGTAACTCCCTCCTTTGCCTGTTGATCCAGAGGCATAAGGAGCCCAAAGTGGCCAGATGGCATTCTTAAATTCCAGTTCAGTGGAATCAGTGATGGATCTCTAGGTAGGAGCACTCCTCCCTTTGGAACAGAGACCTCAAGACCCGCAGAGCATAGGGTCATGGGGACAGGAAGCAAAAATTTTACAAGTGGGTCACTAGGGATAATAGTGAATGGTTCCACTCCCGTTTTCACCCCTGACTCCTGGACCCATGAATCCTGGCTATGGGAGAAACAGCACCATATATTGGATGCTGGTTTAGAGCATATACAGTCACCTGGAGAACATTGCCCCAAATTGCAAGGTATTGCTACCTAGATGGTGCTGTAACTGTGTCTTTAGAAGACCAATCCATTGTTCTATCAAGCCAGCTGCTTCAGGATGATGGGGAACGTGTTAATACCAGTGAATTCCATGAGCATGGGCCCATTGCTGCACTTTATTTGCTATGAAGTGAGTCTCTTGGTCTAAGGCGACACTGTGTGGGATACCATGACAGTGGATAAGGCATTCTGCAAGCCCATGGATGGTAGTTTTGGCAGAAGCATTGTGTGCAGGGAAGGCAAATCTGTATCCAGAGTGTCTATTCCTGTAAGTAGTACAATGTAATCAACTTGCCACCAGGTTGCTGGCTGATCACCTCGAGGAATGGTGCCATATCGGGGACTCAGTGTTGATCTCTGCTGCTGGCAGATTGAGCACTCAAAGTAGCTGTAGCCAAGTAGGCCATGGTGAGTCGAAGTCCATGTTGCTGAGTCCATGCATAACCTCCATCCCTGCCACCATGACCACTTTGTTCATGAGCCCATTCAGCAATGATGGAAGTGGCTGGGGAAAGAGGATGACTGATTTCCACAGAATGTGTCATCCTACCGACTTGACTGTTAAATTCCTACTCTGCTGAGGTCACCATTTGGTGAGCATTCACATGAGACACAAATATCTTCACTTCTTTGGCCCATTCAGAGAGGTCTATCCACATACCTCTTCTCCATACCTCCTTTTCTCCAATTTTCTAATCTTGTTCCTTTCAAGTCCCTGACCATCCAGCCAAACTATTGGCCACAACCCATAAATCAGTATACAGTCACACATATGTCTGTTTCTGCTTCCAAGAAAAGTGAACAACCAGATGCACTGCTCAAAGTTCTGCCCATCGTTAGGATTTCCCTTCACCACTGTCCTTCAGGGAGGTACCAGAAAGGGGGTAGAGCGCTGCTGCCGTCCACTTTCAAATGGTGCCTGCATATTATGCAGAACCGTCTGTAAATCAGGCACAACTTTTCTCTTCTTCACTCAGTTGATCATAAGGAACTCCCCATGAGGCCATAGGTATACGCTGGGATATGGAACATAATGTGACTGGAGTGGAGACCATGGGCATTTGGGCTACTTCCTTATGTAAATTATTTGTGCCTTCAGTTTTTGCTCAGGACTGATCTTGTATATACCACTTCCATTTGATGATGGAGTGCTGCTGTGCACGTCCAAATTTATGACTCTGTGGGTCAGAAAACTCCCAGTTCATGATGGGCAGCTCAGGCCTCATGGTGACTTGGTGGCCCATGCTTAAGTGTTCAGTCTCTACTAAGGCCCAGTAACAAGCCAAAAGCTGTTTCTCAAAAGGAGAGTAGTTATCTGTAGAGGATGGCAGGGCTTTGCTCCAAAATCCTAAGGGTCTATGTTGTGATTCACCAATAGGAGCCTGCCAAAGACTTCAAACAGCATCTCTATCTGCCACTGATACTTCAAGCACAATTGGATCTGCTGGATCATATGTCCCAAGTGGCAGAGCTGCTTGCATGACAGCCTGAACCCATTGCAGAGCCTTCCCTTGTTCTGGGTCCCACTCAAAACTAGTAGTTTTTAAAGTCACTCGATAAATAGGTCGGAGCAGCACACTCAGATGAAGGATATGTTGTCTCCAAAACCCCAAGAGGCCCAATAGGTGTTGTACTTCTTTTTTAGTTATCGGAAGGGTCAGATGCAATAATTTATCCTTCACTTTAGAAGGAATATCTTGGCATGACCCACACCACTGAAACCCTAGAAATTTCACTGAGGTGGAAAGTGCCTGAATTTAAAAAAAAAAAAAATTAAAATTTACTTTAGATTAAGGTTTACAGAGCAAACTAGTTTCTCATTAAACAATAGATACACATATTGTTTTGTGACATTGGTAGCCAACCCCACAACATGTCAACACTTTTCCCTTCTCGAACTTGAGTTCCCCATTGTCAGCTTTTCCTGCCTTCTCGTCCTTGCCCCTGGGCTGGTGTGGCCATTTAGTCTCATTTTGTTTTATGGGCCTATCTAATCTAGGATGACCTCAGGAGTTACTTCATTACTGAGCTATAAGGGTGTCCATGAGCCATACTCTTGGGGTTTCTCCAGTCTCTGTCAGAGCAGTAAGTCCGGTCTTTTTTTTCGTGTGTGTGTATGAGTTTGAATTTTGTTCTACATTTTTCTCCAGCTTTGTCCAGGACCTTGTATTGTGATCCCTGTCAGAGTAGTCAGTGGTGGTAGCCGGGCACCATCTAGTTGTGCTGGACTCAGTCTATTGGAGGCTGTGGTAGTTGTGGTCCATTAATCCTTTGAACTAATCTTTCCCTTGTGTCTTTGGTTTTCTTCATTCTCCCTTGCTCCAGATGGGGTGAGATCAGTGGAGTATCTTAGGTGGCCACTCATAATCTTTTATGACCCCAGATGCTACTCAACAAAGTAGAATGTAGAACATTTTCTTGATAAACTATGTTATGTCAATTGAGCTAGATGTTCCCCAAGACCATGGTCCCCATAGCCCTCAGCCCAATAATTTGGTCCCTTAGGGAGTTTTAATGTGTCTATGGAGCTTCCATGACCTTGCCTGGGACAAGTTGTGCTGAATTCCCCAGTAGTGTGTACTGTCCTACCCTTCACCATAGTTACCACTTACCTATTGTCTATTTAATGTTTTTCCCTCCCACCCCTCTCCTATCTCGTAACCATCAAAGATTGTTGCTTTTTGTGTGTAAACTTTTTCATGAGTTTCTATAGTAGTGGTCTCATACAATATTTGTCCTTTTGTGATTGAATTATTTCACTCAGCATAGTGCCCTCCAGATTCATCCATGTTGTGAGATGTTTTGAAGATTCATCATGGTTCTTTACCACTGTGTAGTATTCCATTGAGTTGGAATTGACTCGACTTTTTTTTTTTGTTGTTGTTGTTTTTTTTTAGTATTCCCTTGTGTGTATTCCATTGTGTGTATTTGTTTATCCATTCGTCTGTTATGGGCACCTAGGTTGTTTCCATTCTTTTGCACTTTCACCAGCAGTGCATAAGAGTTCCAACCTCCCTGCAGCCTCTCCAACATTTGTTATTTTCTGGTTTTTTTTTTTCATTATATGCCAGTAACGTCAAAGTGGGACTGCTGGGTTGTATGGTATTTCTATTTCTAGCTTTTCAAGGAAATAAAAATACCATATAACACATCAGTCCCACTCCTAGGAACATATCTAGAGAAATAAGAGCCATCACATGAATAGACACAAGCATACCCATGTTCATTGCAGCATTGTTCACAGCAGTTGTATAGTAGGTTCTGAATTTAGGTAGTTCAAGTCCTCCTACTTTATCCTTCTTCTTCAGTAGTGCTTTACTTATCTGAGAGAAGGTGCCTGAATTTTTTTAGCTTAATTTCCCACCCTCTAGCATGCAAATGGGGCCCTGGTTGCACAGTGGTTAAGAGTGTGGCTGCTAACCAAAAGGTCGGCCATTTGCATCCACCAGCTACTCCTTGGAAACCCTATGGGGCAGTTCTACTCTGTCCTGTAGAGTCACTATGAATCGGAATTGATTTGACAGCAGTGGGTTTTTTTTTGTTTTGAGCATGCAAATGTTTAATCAATAAGTTTAGAGTCATTGACATGTCTTCCTTACTAGATCCAACCAGCATAATGTCATCAGTGTAATGGACCAGTGTGACATCTTGTGGAAGGGAAAGGTGATCAAGGTCCACGTGGACTAAAGTATGACATAGGCATGGAGAGTTGACATAGCTCTGAAGTAGGACACTGAAGGTGTATTGTTGACCTTACCAGCTAATGGCAAACTGCTTCTGGTGGTGCTTCTAAACAGGTATGGAGAAAAATGCACTAGCGATCAACAGCTGCATACCATGTACCAGGAGATGTATTAATTTGCTCAAGCAGTGAAACTACATCTGGAACAGCAGTGGCAATTGGAGTCACTACCTGGTTAAGTTTTCGATAATCGACTATCATTCCCCAAGATCCATCTATTTTTTGCACAGGCCAAATAGGCGAGTTGAAAGAGGTTGTGGTGGGAATCACTATCCTTATATCCTTCAATCCTTGATGGTGGCAGTAATCTCTGCAATCCATCTAGGTATGCGGCATAGCTTTTTGTTTGCTATTTTCCTAAGTAGGGGCAGTTCTAATGGCTTCCACTTTGCTTTTCCTGTCATAATAGCCCTTACTCTATTTATCAGGGATCCAATGTGGGGATTCTGTCAGTTGCTGAGTATATCTATTCCAATTATAGAAATACTGGAACTGGGAAAATCTTGACAGAATGGGTTTGGGGACACAATGGATCTACTGTGAGATGGACATGAGCTAAGACTCCATAAATAATCTGACCTCCATATGCCCCCACTCTGACTGGTGGGCCACAGTGATGTTTTGGACCTCCTGGAATTAGTGTCAGTTCAAAGCCAGTATCCAGAAATCCCCCAAAAGTCTGATTATTTCCTTTTCCCCAGTGAATAGCCACTCTTGTAAAAGGCTGTAGGTCCCTTTGGGAAAGCCTGGGAGAAAGATTAATGGTGTACATTTTTGGTAGTGCAGTGAGGTCCTTCCTCAAGGGGACCCAGCCTCCCCTTCATTCAAGGGGTTGTGGGTCTTTAAACTTGCTCAAGTCTGAGAATTGATTGAGGGTCCGTGACTCTCTATCCTGGCAATTCAAGTTAGACCATTCACTTGATGTAGAATTCTTCTGCTTGTACAGATCAAGTAAATATTTAGTAGATTTCATATCTATTTCACTTTTAGGGACACCATGACTAAGTAGCCAATGCCTTAAGTCCATACGAGTCAGACTATTCTAATTACTACTTCGACTGCGCTGTCCATTACAGTAACCATGCCCACCTAGTCTTTGTCGATTGAGTGCTGCCACTTGGCCTCTACCACCACGAGTTCCAATCAGCCTCATTGCAGTTAGGTGTCTTAATTCAGTTAGGGCAATTTCCACTGTCAAATCTGATTTACATAAAACAGCAGTCACAGCAGTCTTCAGGGATGCTGGGGCTCCCATCACAAATTTGTTCCTCACCATTGCTGTAAAAGGTGTGTTTTCTGGGCACTCCATGTGTGGGTCTGTGGGTCTAACTTGATAAATCCAGTCTAGCATGCCAATTTCCCTAAGCCTTTGGATACCTTCTTCTACCGTATACCAAAGCAGGTCTGGTACTTCAACCTGATTTAGTGTAGGCCACCATCTAGTCCATGCTTTAGTGAACCAACCAAATAAACTATTAGATCCATTCCAAAACCTCTTGAGCTGAAACATTGAATGAAGAATCTGTGGTTAGTGATCCCATATCAATAAACTCAGACTGATCCATCTTTATGTTCCTTGCATCATTGTCTCACACCCTTAGGAGCTATTCCCACACATATTCCCCAGGTTTCTGTACATATTAGAAAAAGTCAAGCAGTTCTTTTGGAGTGTAGCTTACCTCCTCCTTGGTCACACTTTGTACTTCACCTTTTGGGGTCTACTGGGACTTAAGTCTAGTTATAGGTCTAGAAGGCAAAATGAGTGGTGGGGAAGTGTTTTGAGAACATTCAGCTTTGTCTTGTAAGGCATCTGCCTCAGGTGATGCCCCAGGCAATGACTCAGACAAAGGCTATTCAGACACAGCTGGGTTAACCTGATCAGATGGGAGTAGAGGGGCTAATGGTTTTACTGGTGAGGGTGGCTTAGCAGACAAAGATGGAGTAATCTCTTCAGATGGGAGTGAGAGAGCTAGTTTTGTTGGCAGGAGTGATTCAATGGAATTTAGGGGCTCAGTGTCCCCCACTTCCTTATTATCTGCCCATATGTCCACATCCCAAGTTTCAGAATACCTTTTCTTCCCAATCAATGCCTTCACTTTAACTTTAGACACCACTTGAGGTTGGGAATTCATTTCTTTCTTTCACCATTTTATCTAATGAAATTAGGACCAGACAACCAGCTTTCTTATATTTCTCATTATGACAAAATTGTAGAAAGGTATCAAACATGCAGTCACCCAGAGCCTTGCCTCTCATCAATACTTGATCTATTGGTGGTGATATTTTGCATATTTCTATTGTCACCTCATGCCTTGGATTAGCAGTGCCATCTTTACTACTGGAAGCAGAGTCATCAACATCTTTAAGACTACCCAGACTTGAAAACCAATTTAGAAAACTCATCCTTACAATTTTGTTTCTCTAGAACCACTCTCGGTATCAAATGTCTTAGGCAGGGTCCTCTAGAGAAGCAAAACCAGTAAAGTGTATAAATATATATAGAAAGAGATCTATATGAAAAAATGGCTCACGTAGTTGTAGAGGCTGGAAAATCCCAAGTCTGTGGGTCAGGCTGGAGGCTTCTTCTGGTTCATGTAGTCGCAGGGGCTGGTAAACCCAAGATGGGCAAGTCTGACAGAAGGACTCTGGCTCACAGGGTTTGAAGACTGATGAATCCCAAGATCAGCAGGCAAGATGGCAGGTAAGCTGCTAGCTCATGTCCTAAGAACTGGAGGTCAGACAAACAGGAGCCAGCTGCAGGATCCAGAGGTAAGCAAAAGCCAACGAGCCTTGCCAGAAAGTTCACCTACATTGGATGCAGGTCACACCCCCAAGGAAACTCCTTTTCAACTGATTGGCTACTCACAGCAAATCCCATCATAGAGATGCTCACATTATATCAGATACCATCATGGAGGTGATTGCATCATTATACAACTGCAAAACTACATTATAACTACCAAACCACTGAGAGTCACGGCCTAGCCAAATTGACACACTACCTTAATCATCACACCCGCTAGGTGTCTCACCACACACTACAATTCCATTTACTAAAAAAAAAAAAAAAATGATAACAGTACTATAATCTTCTTAGCAGTTGCAAGAAATGAGTTATTAGTGAATTGCAATCTTTCCTGGCCTCAGGTAGCATGAGGCATCTAGATAGTGCTTTCCCTTTCTAAGATTAGAATCAAGACACTGCAGACTGTGTATCTCAGTCCTGTTTTTTCTGAAAACCCATTCTAATTGCTACAAGACCACTTCCTGTATGAAAATTAGTATCCTGATTGTGAGATTTGCACTGCCTTAATAAAGTACACCTCACTTAATTAAAAGCAATTTAACAATAGCTATACTAGGTATGAACAACATAAATGGCGATTATACATGTGGACCTCACTGGATGGAAAACACAGGAATCAAATAGATTACATTTGTGGTAAGAGATGATGCAAAAGCTCAATATCATCAGTCAGAACAAGGCCAGGGGCTGACTGTGGAACAGACCATCAATTCCTCACATGCAAGTTCAAGTTGAAGCTGAAGAAAATCAAAACAAATCCACAAGAGCCAAAATACGACCTTGAGTATATCCCACCAGAATTTGGAGATCATCTTAGAAATAGTTTTGACACACTGAACACTAAAGACTGAAGACCAGATGAGTTGTGGGAAGACATCAAGGACATCATACATGATGAAAGAAAATGGTAATTAAAAAGACAGGAAAGAAAGAAAAGACCAAATTGGATGCCAGAAAAGACTCTGAACTTGCTCTTGAATGTAGAGTAGCCAAAGTGAATGGAAGAAATGATGAAGTAAAAGAGCTGAACAGAAGATTTCAAAGGGCAACTTGAGAAGACAAAATAAAATATAATGAAATGTGGAAAGACCTGGAGCTAGAAAATCAAAAGAGAAGAACATGCTTGACATTTCTAAAGCTGGAAGAACTGAAGAAAAAATTCAAGTCTTGAGTTGCAATTTTGAAGGATTCTATGGGCAAAATATTGAATGATGCAGGAAGCATCAAAAGTAGATGGAAGATATACACAGAGTCACTGTATCAAAAAGAATTTGTCGATGTTCATCCATTTCAGGAGGTAGCATATGATCAAGAACCAATGGTATTGAAGGAAGAAGTCCAAGCTGCACAGAAGGCATTGGCAAAAAACAAGTCTCCAGGAATTGATGGAATACCAGCTGAGATGTTTCAACAAATGGATGCAGCACTGGATGTGCTCAATTGTCTATGCCAATAAAATTGAAAGACAGCTACCTGGACAACCGACTGGAAGAGATCCATATTTGTGCCCATACCAAAGAAAGGTGATGCAACAGAATGAGGAAATTATTGACAAATATCATTAATATCACACGCAAGTAAAATTTTTCTGAAGAGCATTCAAAAGCAGCTGCAACAGTTTATCAATAGAGAACTTCCAGAAATGCAAGCAGGTTTCAGAAGAGGATGTGAAACCAGGGATATCATTGCTGATGTCAGATGGATCATGGCTGAAAGCGGGGAATACCAGAAAGATGTTTAACTGTGTTTTATTGGCTATGCAAAGGCATTCCGACTGTGTGGATCATAACATATTATGGATAACATTGGGAAGAATGGGAATTCCAGAACACTTAATTGTGCTCATGAGAAACCTGTATATAGACCAAGAGGCAGTCATTAGAACAGAGCAAGGGGACACTGGATGATTTAAAATCACGAAAGGTGTGCACTGGAGTTGTATCCTTTCACCATACTTATTCAATCTGTATGCTGAGCAAATAATCTGAGAAGCTGACTATATGAAGAAGGTGGCAACAGGATTGGAGGAAGATGCATTAACAACCTGTGATATGCAGATGACACAACCTTGCTTGCTGAAAGCAGAGAGAACTTGAAGCACTTACTGATGAAGATCAAAGACTACAGCTTTCAGTATGGACTGCAACTCAACATAAAGAAAACAAAAATCCTCACAACTGGAACAATAAGCAACATTATGATAAATGAAGAAAAGATCGACGTTTTCAAGGATTTCATTTTACTTGAATCCACAGTCAACACCCATGGAAGCAGCAGTCAGGAAATCAAACAACATATTGCATTGGGCAAATCTGCTGCGAAGACCCCTTAAGTATTCAAAAGCAGAAATGTCACTTTAAGGACTAAAGTGTGCCTGCCCCAAGCCATGTGTTTTCAATAGCCTCATACGCATGCGAAAGCTGGACAATGAATAAGGAAGACTGAAGAAGAATTGATGTCTTTGAATTGCGGTGTTGGCAAAAAATATTGAATATACTATGAACTGCCAGAAGAATGACCAAGTCTGACTTGGAAGAAATACAGCCAGAATGCTCCTTGGAAACGAGGATGGTGAGACTTCATCTCACATACTTTGAACATGTTGTTAGGAGGAGCAGTCCCTGGAGAAGGACATCATGATGGGTTAAGTAGAAGGTCAGTGAAAAAGAGGAAGACTTGACAAAATGGACTGACACAGTGGCTACAACAATTGGCTCAAACATAACAATGAATGTGAGGATGATGCAGGACCAGGCAGTGTTTCGTTCTGTTGTACATAGGGTAGCAATGAGTTGGATCTGACTCGACGGCACCTAACAACAAACAACAATATACTAAGTATGGATCCCTGGTGGTGCAGTGGTTACGAGCTCTGCTAACCAAAAGGTCACCAGTTCGAATCCACCAACATCTCCTTGGAAACTCTGTGGAGCCATTCTACTCTGTCCTATGGGGTCTCTATGGGTTGGAATAGACTAGACAGGTTTGGTTTTGTTTTTGGTGTACTAAGTTTGAGTCCCTGGGTAGTGCAAACAGTTGTCACTTGAGTACTAACCTAAAGGTTGGAGGTTCAAACACACCCAGTGGTACTGAGGAAGAAAGTTCTGGCAATCTACTTCTCTGACGAGCACAAGCAAGAAAACCCTATAGAGCAGTACTACTCTGTAACACATGGGGTCACCAAGAGTTGGAATCGACTTGATAGCAACTAACAACATTGGCAGAAATCTCCAAAATGTCTAGTACTAAACTATAAATATAAGAGTTTTGTTGTGACAGTTCTTTATAAAAGTCAAGGAAGCACACCAGCTACTTGCTTCAAGTTCCATTTTTGTAAGCAAAATAAAGCAGCACCATAATTCCCTGATCTGGAGGGGAAAAAAGAAAAAAGGAAAAAATCAGAAGAGTCAATATATGATGTTTCCAGGCTTCTCTCAACAATAATGGTCTTTGGTAAAATGTCCAATCATCATTTTCAATGCTTGGGATATTTTATCACAGGAATGTGGCAGGTAAGTTCTCCCCGAAACTTGAAAGAATCCTTGTTTTACATCTACTTTCTGTACTAAAATTGTAACAGCATTTGAGCCTTAGGGCAAGCAAAATGAAGTGTTTGTAATATAACAGCTTCAGGAACAGTAATAGCAAATATCAACCCAATCAAAATCAAACCAAACCTGTTGCCATCAAGTCAATTCTGACTCATAACAACCCTATAGGACAGAGTAGAACTACCCCATAGGGTTTCCAAGGAGCGCCTGGAGAATTCAAACTACTGACTTTGGTTAGCGCTGTAGCTCTTAACCACGACACCACCAGGGTTTCCATTATCAACCCAGATCCATCCAAACATTACTTTTGTTTTCCGTTAATGGATTTTGAATAATAGAATTTAATTCTCCCTAAAACTTCAAAGCATCAACAGTAGTTACTGAACGTTAAGTCCATTTTTGCCCACATTTTATGAGTTTTTTTTTAAAAAGCCCTGTTAGCTCAACGGTTAAGCCCTCAGCTCCTAACTGAAGAGTTAGTGGTTCAAACCCACCCTGATGGTCTGCAGAAGAAAGACCTGGCAATCAGCTCCTGTAAATAGTACAGCTTAGAAAACCCTATGGGGCAGTTCTACTCTCTCACATGTAGTCACTATGAGTCAAAATCAACTCAACCACACCTAACAGCAACAAAAACCCTGACTTTATTGAAGATGAAATGAAGTATTTAGCAATTTAAACTTATCTCCAGTCCCAGTATTCACAGATATTAGCAGAAATTCCTCATTGACCTGACTTTGTTTATGACCAGTCTCCATATAGTGAAGACTGGCATCTTCGTTCTCTGTATCTTTAAGGAAACACCTCCAGGTGTTCATAGAAAATTTGCAAACAAATTATAGTTGTGCTCATAGATTATAGCAAGTGAAATAAAAGAGCTATGAACAATGGATTTTTTGGAAATTAAAGTACTTTGGTTTTACAGAACCTTTTAGAAATCCAATCTCATAAAATCTTGCAAAGTAGTATTCTTCAAACTGACAGAATCTACATCGTGCCCACTGTAGCAAGTGAAATAAAGAAATAGCATATTGCTCTTTTCACCCTGCTGCCTGGTGTTTTAGACTGAATTGTATTCCCACAAAAGATATGCTGAAGTTCTAACCTCTAGTACCTGTGAATGTGACCCTGTTTGGAAACAGCGTCTTTGAAGATATTAGTTAACCGAGGTCACACTGGAGTAGTGTGGGTCCTAATTCAATCTGAGTGATGTCCTCATAAAAGGGGAGAGAAGACACAGAAAGACACACAAGAAGAAGACAGCTGTGTGAAGATGCATTTACAAGCCAAGGTGCCAGAAGCTGGAAGAGACAAGGAAGAATCTTCCCCACAAGTGTACAGAGAGCATGGTCCTACCAACACCCTGAATTCAGACTGCTAGCCTCCAGAACTATGAGACAATAAATTTCTGTTCTTATAAGCCACTCAGTTTGTGATACTTTGTTATGGCAGCCCCAGGCCATAGCAAACGTTTGCTCTTGATAGTTGTTAGAAGTCAAGTGCTGGAGTTGTGAATTTGATCTCTCTTTTCTCCAAGCAGAACTCTTAACCACTATGCCACCAGGGTTTCTACAGCAGACACCATAATCCTTAGTGTAGAAGAAAGAAGACATGTTACTGAATGCTTAAAAGTTAGGATGATCATCCAAACCAGAACACTTTTAAGGATGTAAGGGGGAAACTCAGGCATAAATCTGAACTGTTCTGTGCAAACTGGTGATGTATGATCACCATAGTAAAAGCTCTAGCTAGAATGAATATTGACAAAACCCTCCTCAAGTACTCTTTCTAACTGATATCCAAGCTTTAGAACTTGGGTACCTGGGTTCTCCATAAAACCTTAACTTTTATTTTTATCAAAGTGTATTCACAGGGTAGGGGCATTGGTGGTTCAGTGGTAGAATTCTCACCTTCCATGTGGTAAACCCCAGTTCAATTCCTGGCCTATGCACCTCAAGCGAGCCACCACCACCTGTCTATCAGGGGAGGCTTGTGTGTTGCTGTGATACTTAACAGGTTTCACTGGAGCTTCTAGACTAAGGAGGGTTAGGGAGAAAGACCTGGTGATCTTCATCTGCAAATCAGTCAGTGAAAACCCTATGGATCGCAAGGTTCCAATCCACTACCTATCATGGGAATGACGAAGGACTGAGCAGTGTTTAGCTCTGTTGTGCATGGGGTCACCACGAGTTGGGGCAGACTTGACGGCAGCTACAAAAACAACAATGCACAGGGTATATTGAAGGGCTCGTAATGAATAGCACAAGTTTGCTCCCCATTCCATCCTCTTCTTGCTCCTCAGATGCAACTGGCTTTTGCTATTTCTGGTTTCAGTTCTTTTGTGATTACTTTCTTATCTTTAAATAATATACGTATACTACTATTTTGTGATTTTATCAATTTGAGACATTATCTGTTGACTTCCTGCTTTGATAAATAAGGGCTTAGCTTTTACACCACTCTCTACGCTGTGTACAGTTATATCTCTATATTAATTCTTGCATTGGACATGCTTGTAACTTCTTGTTCCGTGGTACCTTTTGGCTCTCTACTGTTTAAGACGAGGATATTATCTTTCATATCACTCCTTCTACTTCTCTCTTATCTTCCAACTTTTACTTTCCATTTCCAAGGTTGATGGCATCTGCTGTTTTTTTTTTTTAAGTAGGTAAGATGTGATGTGCTTTTTTTTTTCAGACTTTTTCTTTTTAATTATACTTCAGGTGAAGGCTTACAGAACAAATAGTTTCTCATGAAACAGTAGTACACATATTGTTTTATGACATTG
>NW_004444027.1:2756174-2770734 GCF_000243295.1 Trichechus manatus latirostris
GGAGCTAAGATGGATATGGGAGAGAGGAGAGAGGAACAGGAGTCAAAAACATACAAACAAAAAAGAATGCTAGGGGAGCTTGCCGTTGGAGTGGAGAGATGAGAGACTGTGAAATGGAGAAAAACAGAGAGGGGAAGAGGAAGAAAAGAAAAGAGTGAATAAATAAAAATCAGAAAGGTTAAAGAACCACAGAGTTCCCAGGGATCCCACCAGTGCAGCTATGAGGTCTGGGGAATTCGCTCTCAGGTGTTGCAGTACAGCCTGGCTAGAAGGCACAGAGGTATACAACGCCAGGTATTCAGGGAACAGAAAGAGAAGGAAGATATAGAGAGACAAGAAACTGAGTAATGAAGAAAGACAAAAAGGGAAAAAGAGGGAAAAGAAAACAAAACAAATTAAAAAAAGAAAAAGAACAAGAAAAGTCCCCAAAAAAACAAACGAACAAACAAAACCCAAAGAAAAAATAAATGCCCTCAGGGATCCGTCTGCAAGTCTGTGCAAGCCGAGAGGGTAGTCTCCTTGCCATGCAGCACTGCCTGGCCAGAAAGGCCTCCCAACTCAAGAAAAGGAAAAGAAAACAAACAAACAATTCAAAACAAGCAAACGAACAAAAGCCCCGGGATCCCACCAGTGTGGCAGCCCAGACCGGGAAGCAGTTCCACACTCGAATGGAGCTCCACAGCCCCTCAGGAAGAAGCAAAGATGGCTCAAGAAGCCAGGTATTTGAGTGAAAGGAGAGGGAGGTGGTGAGAGGTAAGGAAGAAATCAAAAGAAGCGGAAAAAAGCAACACCAGCAGCCAACAAATGGCACTCAGAGAGCCGGCCCGTTTGGGTGTGTGGAATCCAAACAGCCGGTGTTTCCCGGCCAAGAGATTGTGGCCGTGGGAAGCAGAGGAGGCCCAGCGGGGGTGAAGAAGGGTGGGGGATGGGAAAGCGTATATCGCAAATTACCGGTTGTTTTGTCTCCCTCTGGAATCTCCATGAAGCTGCTTTCTCGTACCCCCTGTTTGCAGGTCTCCAATAAGAGTCCAAGATGGCGGATCCACGCTGCGTTAGCTGGTAGGGGAGCTCTGCATGAATCTCACCTAGCTCTCTGTTTTCTGTCAGTTTTCTCACTACATTTGGTGCTTGACTGAGTTCTTTATCTCTTCATTTGATGTTTTAGGGTTTCAGGATTGTTGTTTTCCGTGTTCAGCTTAGTTTTTCGGATATTTGCTGTGGAGGGGTGGTGTGGTGCTTCTGCCTAGAGCGCCATTTTTGGCATCTGCTTCTTTATAGCCATGATTTGTCCTTCATGCTTTGCCTATAGCCTAATTCTTAGGCGTTAAAAACCAGTTTACTGGCCTAAACGAGACTGGAGAAACCCTGAGAGTATGGCCCCCAGACACCCTTAAACTCAGTGGTGAAGTCATTTCTGAGGTTCACCGTTCAGCCAGGGAGTGGACAACCCCATAAAATCAAATGGGACTAATGAGGCACAGCAGTCCAGGGACAAGGGCCAGAAGGCAGAAGGGAACAGGAAAGCTGGTGGTAGGGAACCCAAGGTTGAGTAAGGATAGTGCTGATGTGTTGTGAGGTTGTTAACCATTGTCATAGGGCAACATGTGTAGTAACTGTTAAATGAGAAACTATTTTGTTCTGTAAGCCTTCATCTAAAGTGAGAATAGCAGCACAACTGGAAGAGCATAGTCGATGTCACTGAACTGTGCAAGTAGAAATTTTTTGAAATGGTTTATCTTTGGATATGTACATTTTCACACACACAAAAAAAAGGTCGAGAAGGGAGAGGGTTGACATTTTGTGGGGTTGTTAACCAATGTCATGAAACAATATGTGTACTAATGTTTCATGAGAAACTATTTGTTCTGTAAGCCTTCACCTGAAGTAAATAAAAAAAAAAGTTTTACACCATCAGCAAAAATGGTGGTTTAGCTCAATTTTGAAAAAATAAACTTGCATTTCTACAAAAAAAAAAAAAAAGCTGAAAACCAGCATGTACATTATGACAACGTAACAATTACTTACTGTAGGGTCAAATGATAGATTATAATCACATTTATTCTTCTTGGTTTCAATTTCACAAATCCTGTGACACTTAAATATGAATGATCGGAGGATTTTCTCTTTCCTTATATGCTTTTGGATCATGTATGATCATGTATTTTTTCTGCTTAAGTTCTGAGTGTTTAGAAATTATAAATGGATGTGGTCTTTTTTATTCTTTTTCCTAGTCACCTACATTTTCAATTTGAAGAACCTTGTCTCCCTTCACTCTGAGAAATGTTTGTGTCTTACATTCTTCATAATTTCCTCCTGAATTCTCTTGCTGTAATAATGATTGATTCCCTATGCCACACACACACACAAACACACACTTTGTCTCTTTGTCTATGTTCTTTTTATTTTGTTTATTTAGACAACCATATTGCTAAACTCCAAAGCTCTAATTATTTTATGGAGAGATATTATTTGAAATGGATTTTGTTTAGATACACTTCTGTTTCCTAAATTGCTTGAATTTCTTCTGGCATCATTTATGGTGGCAAAAATTACTAATTGTCCCTATAATATGTATTCTTCTCTTCATCCATAAACCAAAACTAAACCCAACTTATTGCCGTGGAGTTGATTCTGACTCATAGCGACCCTACAGGACAGAGTAGAGCTGCCCCATAGGATTTCCAAGGCTGTAATCTTTATGGAAACAGACTGCCACATCTTTCTCTTGTGGAGCTGCTGAAGGGTTCCAACAGACAAATTTTGGTTAGCAGCCAAGTGCTTAACCTTATCCATAGTGATAGAATATTCACCTGGCCACCCAACTGCCCTGCCAAAGACTAAATTCCCAGCCTCCTTTGCAGGTAGGTGTGGTCATGTGACTAATTTCTGGCTAATGAGAAGTAAGCAGAAACACTGTGCTTAGAAGAAAAGAGTATGCCCTTCTGGTCCTCCCTTACCCCTTTCTCTAGGCTGGAATGTGAACATGGTGGTGAGTCATTATGATGAACCATCTTTGACCACATAGACATAAGCTAAGGGTGGCAGAACAATGAGATAAAAGGAGCCTCTGCCCTCATAACCTGTTAGCACTAACATGCCTGGACAACTTACACTTAAGACCACTACATGAGAGAAAGATAGGCTGATCTGTGGTTTAATTCACTCTTATTACAGAAGCTAAACCTGCCTCATAGCTAGTACATTTATTTTGGTCTATGTCTTTTTCATGTAGGTTTTCCTCAGATGTCTGGTAAACTGATTGCTGTTCATATCTAAACACGAGAAGACAGGAAAACTGATTTGGGGCTGTGTGTGGGTGGCTGTGACCTGCTAACTGAATGAGAGGGCAGGGGTTAATCATTACATAGTGCCCTTCAAATTGTGCCATTAGCCTTACAGCAACTGTAGGGCTCCCCAGGCAGTTTGTTAGTTTTTTTATTTTTTTATTTTTTATTGTGCTTTTAAGTGAAGCTTTACAGAGCTAATTAGTTTCTCATTAAATAACTAATACACATATTGTTTTGTGACGTTGGTTACCAACCCCGCTACATGTCAACACTCTCCCTTTCTCAACTTTGGGTCCCCATTTCCATTCGCCCTGCTTTCCTGTCTCCTCCTGCCTTCTTGTCTTGCACCTGGGCTGGTTTGCCCATTTAGTCTTGTGTACATGGTTGAGCTACGTGTATTATTGTTTCTTTTATGGGCCTGTCTAATCTTTGGCTGAAAGACGAACCTCAGGAGTGACTTCAGTACGGAATTAAAAGGGTGTCTGGGGGCATACTCTTAGGGTTTCTCCAGTCTCTGTCAGACCAGTAAGTCTGATCTTTTTTGTGAGTTTGGATATTGTTCTACATTTTTCTCCAGCTCTGTGATCCCTGTTAGAGCAGTCAGTGATGGTCGCCAGGCACCATCTAGTGTGCTGGACTCAGTCTGGTGCAGACTGTGATAGTTGTGGTCCATTTGTTCTTTGGACTAGTCTTTCCATTGTGTCTTTGGTTTTCTTCACTCTCCCTTGCTTCAGAAGAGGTGGGACAAGTAGATGTATAGCTTATTCATTTTTTAAAAGGACACGCTCTAGACTGTGTTTGTGTGTGTTTTGTTTTGTTTTTCTTGGCAGTGTGTGGGGGAAGAGAATGTAGACACCTAGTTACTTAGCTTGTTTTGGGGTTGTGGAGGTGGAGCGGAGGCTGGTGGTGGACTCTTTCATATACAGACCTCCTGTTAAGGTCCCTTTTGTTTCCACTTTGCCTTCCCTCCTGCTCTGCCATTGGATACCACTGTGGATCTGTGGCTTCCCTGGCTGAAATCAAAGCTGTGGACAACTCTGCTTGATTGGCCACACCCTTCCCTTGGTTTTCCATCTTTCAGAGATGGACTGAGATCTCTTACCTTCTGCTGAACTTTCTCCCATTCTCTACACAAAACCTTAAGGATTTGGCTGTAAGCACATTAGCAGCAGGATGGTGAGGTTCAAAGTAAGTAAAATGAGGGATTCATCTTTCTACTCCATACTGTGTGATGATTCTAAGACTTTAAGGAATCCATGCCAGCTATTCACAGCAAATATAGTTCATTCAAATAAATTAGCTCAACCTCACCACTGTGCAGATGAAAGGTTAGCATATAGAAATAGCCTTCTGCTTTTGTAAAAAGTTTTTTCCTATTGTTTTTCTATAGATTGGTTCTTTTCTACTAGGTTAGCTATATACCAAAAAAATCTCATAAAAAATTTTCAGCTGGTATTGCGGTGTCATCTGTCAGTTTGTTGTACTGTGGGGGCTTGCATGTTGCTGTGATGCTGGAAGCTATGCCACCAGTATTCAAAAACCAGCAGCGTCACCCATGGTGGACAGGTTTCAGCTGAGCTTCCAGACTAAGGCGGACTAGGAAGAAGGACATGGCGGTCTACTTCTGAAAAGAATTAGTTAAAACCTTATGAATAGCAGCAGAAAATTGTCTGATATAGTGTGGGAAGTGAGCCCCTCAGGGTGGAAGGCACTCAAAATACGACTGGGGAAGAGCTGCCTCCTTGAAGTAAGGTTGACCTTAACGACTTGGATCTTGGATGGAGTCAAGCCTTCTGGACCTTCATTTGTGGATGTGACATGACTCAAAATGAGAAGAAACAGCTGCAAACATCTATTAATAATTGGAACATGGAATGTATGCAGTATGAATCAAGGAAAATTGGAAATGGTCAAAAATGAAATGGAACACATAAACATCGATAACCTAGGCATTAGTGAGCTGAAATGGACTGGTATTGGCCATTTTGAATCAGACAATCACATAGTCTACTATGCCGGAAATGACACCTTGAAGAAGAATGGCGTTGCATTCATCCTCAAAAAGAACATTTTGCCAGGGCCTCCACCGGACTGGGTTCAGTGCAGCTGGATGGTGCCTGGCTACCACCACTGACTGCTCTGACCGGGATCACAACAGAGGGTTCTGGACAGAGCTGGAGAAGGATGTAGAACATAATTCTAACTCACAGTGAAAAGACCAGATTTTCTGGCCTAAAGGAGACTGGAGAAGCCCCAAAGGTATGGCCCCAGACACCCTTTTAGCTCGGTGGTGAAGTTATCTCCGAGGTTCACCATTCAGCCTGGGAGTGGACAGCCCCGTAAAACCAAATGGGACTGATGAGATACGATACAGTAGTCCAGTGACAAGGGCCAGAAGGCAGAAGGGGACAAGGAAGCTGGTAGTAGGGAACCCAAGGCTGAGTAAGGATATTGTTGATGTGTTGTGAGATTGTTGGCCATTGTCATAGGGCAACATGTGTAGTAACTGTTAAATGAGAAACTATTTTGTTCTGTAGGCCTTTGTCTTAAGGGAGAATAGCAGCATAATTGGAGGAGCGTGGTCAATGTCACTGAACTGTGCATGTAGAAATTTTTGAAATGGTGTATCTTTGGCTATGTGTATTTTCACCAAAAAAAAAAAAAAAAATTGAGAAGTTAGAGGGTTGACATGTTGTGGGGTTGTTAACGAATGTCATGGAACTATATGGGTACTACTGTTTCGTGAGAAACTATTTGTTCTGTAAGCCTTCACCCGAAGTACAATAAAAAAAAAAAAAAAGGAATAGCCTGGAGTGGAACACGTCCTTTGGACCTGGGGTACCTGCATTGAGAACCTCCTGGACACAGGAGAAAGAGATATTAACACTGAAGACAGAAAGAGACTGAGATGGTGTGAGAAGGCACAGCAGTATGAGTGGCAACAACAGCAACAGCATGAGTGGCAGGAACCAGAAGACCAGTTTGAGGCAGCTGCAGTGGGCTTGTCGACCTGCAGAGAGGGAGCTGAGTTGGGGCAGGAGGCTCGTTGGTTGAGTAGGGTGCCTCCAGGCACTTGTTCTAGGAGCTAAAAGGCTGTAACCCTTTCCTGAGCAGGACAGAGGCCAAGAGAAAGCCCAGAGGTGTACACCACCAAGAAAGGCCTGGTGATGGACATGGCTGAGAGGACACTGCGAGTTGTCTTGGTTGGAAGCTGTCCTGATTGACAAACTGTATCCTGTCTCCTGAGTTGCATCTTGTTACTTCCAAGTTAATTCTGATCCCAAGGTGCAGCTTATTACTTCCCTAATAAACCACGTAATTGTAAAAAAAAAAAAAAAAAAAGCCTTTTCAAGATCTATCCTGAAGTACAATACTGTCAGTGATAGGATAATATCCATATGACTACAAATAAGATCAGTTAATATGACTATAATTCAAATTTATGCACTAACCACTAAAGCCAAAGATGAAGAAATTGAATATTTTTACCAACTTCTGCAGTCTGAAATTGATTGAACATGCAATCAGGATGTATTGATAATTACTGGTGATTGGAATATGAAATTTGGAAACAAAGGAGAAAGGTTGGTAGTTGGGAAATATGGCCTTGTGATAGAAATGATGCCAGAGATCACATGATAGCATTTTGCAAGACCAATGACTTCTTCATTGCAAATGCCTTTTTCCAACAACGTAAACCACGACTACACATATGGACCTCACCAGATGGAATACACAGGAATCAAAAAGCTACATCTGTGGAAAGAGATGACGGAAAAGCTCAATATCTTCAGTCAGAACAAGGTCAGGGGCTGACTGTGGAACAGACCATCAATTGCTCATGTTCCAGTTCTATTTGAAATTGAAGAAAAGTAAAACAAGTCCACAAGAGCCAATGTCCGACCTTGAGTATATCCCACATGAATTTAGAGATCATCTCAAGAATAGATTTGATGCATTGAACACTAATGACTGAAGACCAGACGAGTTGTAGAATGACATCAAGGACATCATACATGAAGAAAGCACAGTTATTAAAAAGACAAGAAAGAAAGAAAAGACCAAAATGAATGTCAGAAGAGACTCTGAAACTTGCTCTTGAATGTCAAGTAGCTAAAACAAAAGGAAGAAATGATGAAGTAAAAGAGCTGAACAGAAGATTTCAAGGGGCAGCTTGAGAAGACAAAGTAAACTATAATGACATGTGCAAAGACTTGGAGATAGAAAACCAAAAGGGAAGAATACACTTGACATTTCTCAAGCTGAAAGAACTGAAGAAAAAATTCAGGCCTGGAGCTGCAATATTGAAGGATTCTACAAGGAAAATATTAAATGACACAGGAAGCATCAAAAGAAGATGGAAGGAATACACAGAGTTACTATAGCAAAAAGAATTGGATGACATTCAGCCATTTTATGAGGTAGCATACGATCAGGAACCGATGGTACTGAAGGAAGAAGTCCAAGCTGCACTGAAGGCATTGTCGAAAAACAAGGCTCCAGGAATTGATGGAATATCAATTGAGATGTTTCAACAAACAGATGCAGTGCTGGAAGTGCTTACTTGTCTATGTCAAGAAATTTGGAAGACAGCTGCCTGGCCAACCCACTGGAAGAGATCCATGTTTATGCCTATTCCAAAAAAAGGTGCTCCAACCTAATGTGGAAATTATCAAACAATATCATTAATATCACACACAAGTACGTTTTGCTGAAGATCATTCAAAAGCAGCTGCAACAGTTTATCAATAGGGAACTTCCAGAAACTCCAGCTTGATTCAGAAGAGGACGTGGAACCAGGGATATCATTGCTGATGTAAGATGGATCCTGGCTGAAAGCAGAGAATACCAGAAAGATGTTTACCTGTGTTTTGACTATGCAAAGTCATTTGACTGTGTGGATCATAACAAATTATGGATAACATTGGGAAGAATGGGAATTCCAGAACACTTAATTGTGCTCATGAGGAACCTGTACATGGATCAAGAGGCAGTTGTTTGAACAGAACAAAGGGATACTGCTTGGTGTAAAGTCAGAAAAGGTGTGTGTCAGAGTTGTATCCTTTCACCATACTTGTCCAATCTGTATACGAGCAAATAACCCAAGAAGCTGGACTATATGAAGAAGAATGGGGCATCATGACTGGAGGAAGACTCTTTTCTTCCCCTTTTTTAAAAATTGTGCTTTAGGTGAAAGTTTACAGCTCAAGTTAATTTCTCATACAAAAATTTATATAACTATTGTTTTGTGAACTTAGTTGCAATCCCCACAATGTAACAGCATACTCCCCATTTCTACCTCAGGTTCCATGTGTCCATTCAACCAGTTCCTGTCCCTTCCTGACGTCTCATCTTGCTTTTGGACAGGAGCTGCCCATTTGGTTTCATATATCTGATTGAACTAAGAGGCACATTCCTCATGTGTATTATTTTTTGTTTTATAGTCCTGTCTAATCTTTGTCTGAAGAGTGGGCTTTGGGAAAGGTTTCAGTTATGGGTTAACAGTGTGCCCAGTGTGCCATAGTTTTAGGGGTTCCTCCAGTCTCTGTCAGACCATTAAGCCTGGTCTTTCTACGCAAATTTGAGTTCTATTCTACATTTTTTTCCTGCTCTGTCTGAGACTCTCAGTGGAGGAAGCCTCATTAACAACCTGCGTTATACAGATAACACAAACTTGCTTGCTGAAAGTGAAAAGAACTGGAAGCGCTTGCTGATTAAGATCAAAGACTACAGCCTTCAGCATGAATTACACCTAAACACAAAGTAAACAAAAATCTTCACAACTGGACCAATAAGCAGCACCATGATAAACAAAGAAAAGATTGAAGTTATCAAGGATTTCATTTTACTTATATCCACAATCAACACCCATGGAAGCAGCTGTCGAGAAATCAAAAGACACATTGCATTGGGCAAATCTGCTGCAAAAGACCTCTTTAAAGTGTTAAAAAGCAAAGATATCACCTTGAATACTAAGGTGCACCTGACCCAAGCCAGGGTGTTTTCAGTTGCCTCATATTCATGCGAAAACTGGACAACGAATAAGAAAGACCGAAGAAGAATTGACACCTTTGAATTGTGGTGTTGGCGAAGAATATTGGCTATACTATGGACTACCAAAGGAATGAACAAACCTGTCTTGGAAGAAGTACAACCAGAATGCTGCTTAGAAGCAAGGATGGCGAGATTACATCTCACATACTCTGGATATGTTAGCAGGAGGGATCAGTCCCTGGAGAAAAATATCAAGCTTGGTAAAGTAGAGGGTCAATGAAAAAGAGGAAGACCTTCAAGGAGATGGATTGGCACAGTGGCTGCAACAATGGGCTCAGGCATGGCAATTATTGTGAGGATGGTGCAGTTCTGGGCAGTGTTTCGTTCTGTTTCACGCATGGTCACTATGAGTCAGAGCCAGCTTGATGGCACCCAACAACAATAATAGTAGGTGCTATGCCGTGCTTTTTATTACCAGCAGATAGCCGCTAAGACGATCGGAAATTATACATCTAAGGTTTTTTTTGAAGAAACTTAATGACTGCTATCGGTTTTCTATACTTAAAAGCAGTCTTTGAATTAATTACCATTATTGAATATGTAGGCCTATAGATGTAGAAATTTAGGTTCTTTTTTTTTTTTTAAATAAAACTGGGTCCCTGGCCAGCATTTCCTTTAATATGTTAATTAAAAACACCTTTCAGTAAAAGCGTAAGAAGGAATTCTAGATATCCAAGAAACAGATAAAAATATACTTCAGCTCATAAGTAGTAATATGCAAATTATAACCAATAATAATGAAGTATCTTTTGCTTATGGAGTTAGCACTGATTTTATAAAGTGATAATACTTAGTGTTGGCAAGGAAACAGACTAGTGGGAGTGAAACTTGAGATATATCTGGAAGGAAATTTGGCAACAAATAGGAACAGCCTTAAATATGCATATGATTTTATCAAACAATTTTACTTTTAAAAGCTTATTCTAAACAAGTAATCACTAATGTTTGAAAAAATTTAATGGAAAAAATGTTATCACAGTGCTATTTATATTATCAGAAGTTGGAACCAATCTAAGCATCTGCAATGGGGAACCAGATAACTTATTGTATATTCATAAATGGAAATCAGTACAGTCAAAATAATGTTGTAGAACATTTAGTAACTTGGGAAAATCTTCAAAATATATAGTTACAAAAAAGATAAAATTTATAAAGGAATATTCATAATGTAATTCTATTTTTTTCATTTAGTCCTTTATGCAACAACAACAACAAAAAAGTAAAACAAAACGAAGAAACAAAAACTGGAAGAGTGCACAGGTACAGTTTGTTACCAGAAAGAAAATAAAGTTATTTTTAACAGCTCACAAGCATACATGGGACAAGATACTTTATCTCTTACCTATCAAGTTGTTGTTAAATAAAAATATTTTCTGGCAATTTAGTTAAGAACTTATGTTAAAGTTTTATTTCAATCTTGCTGCAAAGGAAAAAGCTTTAACGGGGTAATCTGAAGGAGTGTCTGGTGGCAACAGCAATTAAGCACTTGACTACTAGCTGAAAGATTGGTGATTCCAACACACCCAGAGGCGCCTTGGAAGACAGGCTTGGCAATCTGCTTCTGAAAGGTCGCAGCCTTGAAAATCCTAGGGAGCTGTTCTACTCTGCACACCTGGGGTTGCCATAGATCAGAATCAGCTCGAAGGCACCTAACAACAACAATAGGGTAATTTGAAGATTCACTTTTGAAAGAGACATTTTATAGGAGAATGGTTAGATAATCATTGTTAAACGATATATAGAAAGTTATACTACATGTAAAAAGAAAAGAATGCTTGTCCAAAGAATTTATTGTTCTAGCTTGCACACATTTGAGAGAGAAAGGGCACACGATTAATGATCACACTGAGAGGAACCCAGACTGTCCCTGCCCCCTGGGATGGGTGACCACTAGATTCTTGACTGTCAGCCTAGTACACAAATTCCCAGAAGCAGATGTAACCCCGTTAAAGCTTATCAGAAAATTGTTCAAGCCTTTTATCAGGAGTACTAATTTCCTTTCAGAATGTTGTTGTAAATTACGTCATAGAAAAAGGTCTGTCCTAGGCTACGTTTAGGACAGTTTCTCTTTCACATTGCTTTTCAGTCCTTAAAAGTTTGCCTCAGGTGACTGTTGGGGAGTCCTTTCTCTCTCTGGTTTCTCTTCCTCTTCTAATAAGTGGTAGATTTGAACACAGACATCTGGAGCCCTTGCTTTCAACCATTCTGCTGGGAAAAGGAGCATCTTTCAGACAAACTATTCTCTTTCTAATGCAGATCACTTCTCACCTGAGAAAAGGAAATAAGATAAATGGGAGTGAGAGGGATAGAAATCCATTGTTCCCCATCAAAAAAAAAAAAGCATACTCACATGTATAATATATTGGGAGAATATACAGAAACAAGTTAACAGTGGTTATCTATGTGTAGTAGGACAAGAGGTGATGTATTTTTTGCATATTTCTATTTTTTTCAAAAAAAGTTTTACTTTTATGTAAGGGGGAAAATGCTGTTAAAACACCTTACATTTGAAAAACTTCTCCCAAATGTGCTTCTTCCTCAGTTTTGCATTGGAGAATGAGAAATTCTCTGTGAATTCCAGGACAAAGAATTTACAGCAAACACTGTTTTTTAAATAGCTGACGTGCACACTGCTGCTAACAGTGGCATCCAAATCCACACCGAGCATGTGCCCTGGCCTCACTGGAATTCAACCAACAGAGCTAAGCTTGCAGCCCAGGCGAAGGAGGTTCTTTCATACAATCAGAGCACAATTGTTGAATGCTCATGCCATCCATCATTCTGGGTTCATTCCAGGCTGAAGCATAAATCATCCCCTTCCTATTAAAGAACAAGCAGAAGAGGCTCCTGAGAGTTGACAATTAAGAACAGCATAAATCAAACTGGAAAACTGCCCACATTTTGATCATTTGTTCAGACACTTTCCCCCATCTCCCATTTTCTCTTGTTCTTAATTCCATTTTTTTTTTTTGTTAACATAGGATTCAATTATAGAGGATTGCTTCATTTTTATTTTATGAGAATAATCAACTGAAAGAAAAAAGCTATAGAGTTAGGAAAGCTGCATTAGGATGCCAGGTATATCTAAAGAAAAACAGTGAGGACAATTTCATAGAGAACAGTGAAATAGAGATGGTTAAGATGGACCAAAAAATTCTTCAAATATTGACAAAATATCCATGGCATTATTTGCATTATCATAAAGGTTATTGATTATTCTAGCACTAAAAGCATGAACTTGGGGCAAGAAAGAAAATAGAAGTCTGTTAAGTTAGTGGTTAAGTCTGCTCGATGTCAAAATAACTGATAAAATTACTAAAAAATATAACTCAACTTTGTGGTCAAAACTCAATCTAACCAGTTATGAGAACTTAACTTTCTGTATCTTAAATTCAATAATTCTAAGAACATAGATTCCAAGCTTACATGATGGAAACCAAAAGGCCATTTTCCCAAGAAGATAATTTATATGCATGTTAATGTCTTAGTATCGTTTCTCCCTGGCTAAAAACCAAAGAAAAAGAGGAAATCTAAGTATTTCACATCTCAATCCATAGCTTTGGAAGTGTGTTGACTTAGAATCTAGATCTTTCAGTAATGAAGAGTCCCATCACATGGAAACTGGAGTTTGTAAGCTCCCTTTTACCAAAGTGGGGCTTTCTTGCAATGTAAAAAGCATCCAAAAATAATTATTGATTCTTGTTTCCTAGGGAGTCAGACGAGTCTTCCCACCTGGCTTTATTTATTCAGCCAGCTTTTCTCTACTTCTTAACTCATATGCTCTGTCCATCTCCGTAGTTGTCCCCATTGCTCTGCAAGCCTTCCGTGTTCACCTCTGTCTTCACAGATTCTGAAAGTTATGAAGAGAATGCCTATACTTTGTGCTTTCCAACTTAAATTAGACTACCCTTCAGAATCCAGCTCAAGTTCCATTGTCTCCATGAAATTTTTTCTATCATTCTAGTCTATACGAGTACCTTATTTCAGAACAATGACAAATTATATTTGGGTATATTATTCAGAAACGTATTAATTGTTCATTTATTCATTAAATAGTTCATTTTTTAATCTAAGAAATCATTACTGAGCTCCAACTGTATCTTGTGCTCAAAAGTAGATGGAAAAATGAAAGATACAAATATTTTCCTCAAGAAGCTTAAAGTCAAGTCAAGGAGACAAAGAGGTAGAAAGAGGAATAGATAATGTATTATGGGTATTCATAAGAAGGAAAGATTAATTTTAGGGAATGGGAGGCGTCAAAGATAACTCACTGGAACACATTTTGATATAATGATATTTTGAGTATTTTATCGTGACTTGCCAGTGATACAAGATATGCCATTTGATGCTAGACACAATATCTTATCTTACATTTATTTGCAAACTTCTTGGCACTAGCTAGAAAGGAATACTTTTATAAAATCCTTATTTATTGTAAAATATAATGTACATGTAGAAGGGTGCATAAACTATAAACATACAGTTTAATAAATTATTGAGGAATGAACATCTGTGTAACCAGGACAAGAAATAGAATATTCTTAGCAACCCGAAGGCCCCATACAGACCCAATTCCGAATCACAATCCTTTTCCTTCCTTCTTTGTTTTGCTTTGCAGTTTTACCATCTATGAATGCATCTCTAAAATTAATTTAATTTTTCTTGATTTTAAACTTTCTATAAACGGAATTGTGCAGAATGGATATTTTTCTGTCTGGCTTGTTTTATTCAACATTCTGTTTTTTTTTAAAAATTTTTTTTATTGTACTTTAGATGAAGGTTTACAGAACAAATAGTTTCTCATTAAACAGTCAGTACACATATCATTTATGACATTGGTTAACAACCCCACAACACGTCAACACTCTCCCTTCTCTATCTTGGAGGACTTTTTTTTTTTTTTGGTGAAAATATACGTAGCCAAAGTTTACACCATTTCAAAAGTTTCTACATGTACAATTTAGTGACATCAACTACATTCTTCCAGTTGTGCTGCTATTCTCACTGTCCTTTTCCAAATTATTCCATCACCTATCTTCAACTCACTGCCCTCTAGGCTTCCCATCAAACCTTTTGAGTTGCTGTTGTCAATTTGATCTCACATAGATAATTCTTTTTTTTTTTGTACCTTAGATGAAACTTTGCAGAACAAATAGTTTCTCATTAAACAGTTAGTACACATATTGCCCTATGACAATAGTTAACAACCCCACGACATG
>NW_004444027.1:2770834-2779673 GCF_000243295.1 Trichechus manatus latirostris
TAACCTCTCTGGTTCCCTGTTGTAATTCTTTTGGTTTTGCATAGTCCTTAAGAGTTCATTTCCTAGGTTGGTATTTGGCTAATACAATCCTGTGTCCTAGATTTAGCCTGTGGTCTGATGCTGTTTGTTCTCAGATGGAAGGACTCCCTTTAATAAGTCTTGTAATGTTGGTTTGGTTTTTGCATAGTCCCTTTATTTCTGTTTATCTTGAAATGACCTAATTTCACCATCATATTTGAATGAGAGTTTTGCAGGATATATTATTTTTGGCAGGCAATTTTTTTCTTTCAAGGTTTTATATATGTCTTTCCATTGCCTTCTTGCCTGCATGGTTTCTGCCAAATAATCCGAGCTTAGTCTTATTGTTTCTCTTCTGTATGTGACTTTTTGTTTTTTTCAAGCTGCTCTCAGGATTCTTTGTTTGTCTTTGGTTTTAGAGAGTGTGATTATGATATGCCTTGCTGATTTTCTTTTGGGGTCTGTCCTATACGGGGTTCGTTGAGCTTTGGATGGTCAGCTTTTCATCTTTCATGATATTGGGGAAGTTTTCTGTCAGCAAATCTTCAATGATCCTCTCTGTGTTTTCTGTTTTCTACCCCTGTTCTGGAACTTCAGTCACTAGTAGATTTTTGCTTTTGATTGTATCCCGCATAATTCTCAGGGTTTCTTCATTTTTCTTTGCTCTTTTTTCTGATTTTTCCTCAAAGAAAGTTGTATCTAAGTGTTTGTCTTCAATTTCACTGATCCTATCTTCCATCGTATCAAACCTGCTCCTCAGCCCTTCTGTGACACTGTCCATTTCTGAAATCTTGTTGTTTATCTTTTGGATTTTTAATTGTTGTTTTTGTATGATTTCTAGTTGTGAATTTATTTTAGCATTTTGTTCCTGTATTATTTTCTTGAATTCTTCCAATTTTTTTCTGTATTTTTCATGAATTTGTCTGCCTTTTCCATGAATTTGTCTATTTTTTCCTCATTTTTGTCTGCTTTTTGCTTCAACTCTTAGATAATTCTGAATATTAAAAATTTGAATTCCCTATCAGTTAGGTCTAGTGCCTTTTCTTCTATGGAAGGTCATCTGGTGTTTTGTTTTGGACACCTACTGGAGCCATCCTGTCCTGTTTTTGTAAATGTTTTGATATTGTCTGCTGTCTTTGGGGCATTCAGTGGTTATTTTCCTTGTATGTTGATTGTAGGTTTGTTTGTTTCATACTGCTTTTTTCTTATATTTGGTTATTTCTGAGCAAGTGGGCTCTGCTTTCTTTGTTGTTTGCTCATCTGTGGGCACAATACTTTTCACCTCCTTCTCCAATGGGCAGGGTCAGTTACCCAGGTATGGTACAGCAGGGCAGGTCCAGCTGAAGGGGAGTTGCTGGGATGGGTTGTTTGTGGCACATAGCAGGGCTGACAGTGCAGACCAGAAATCAGTGCAGGGCAGGTTCCAGTAGGCCATGCCTGTGTTGCCTGTGAGTGTGATGTTCAGTACACGGTGCAGTTAGGCAGGAAGGAGAAGATAGTTTGTGATGTGTGGAGCTAAGATGGGTATGGGAAAGAGGAGAGAGAAGAGAGGAACAGGAGCCAAAAACATACACACAAACAAAAAAGAGTGCTAAGGGAGATCGCTATTTGAGTGGAGAGAGAAGAGACTGAGAAATGAGGAAAAACAAAAATAAAAAAAAAGAAAAAGGGTAAAAAAAATGAATAAATCAAGAAACTGGAAATGAAGAAAGACAAAAAGGCAATGAGAGAGAAGAAAACAAAGCAAGGAAACAAGAAAAAAACGAAAAACAAACAAGAAAAAAGAAATGCTCCCAGGGATGTCCCTGTGTGTCTGCCCAGAGTAAGGGTGTAGCTTCCAAGCTGCGTGGTACTGCCTGGATAGAAGGGGCTCCCAAGCCAAGAAAAAAAAGGAAACAAACTAATCAAAACAGAACAAATCAGAACAAACAAACAAAAAAGCCTTGGGGGTCCTACCAGCGTGGTGGCACAGGCCAGGAAGCAGTCAAGCGGTGTTTCACAGCCTTTCAGGAAGAAGCAAAGATTGCACATGGAGCCAGGTATTTGAGAGAAAGGAGGGGGAGGTGGTGAGAGGTAAGGAAGAAATCTGAAGAAGTGGAAAAAGTAACCTCAGCAGCCAGCAGCCAGCCAGTGAAGGTGGGTGGAATCCAAGCAACACCGGGGTGCTTCCCAGCCCAGAGACTGTGGCTGCAGGAAGCAGAGCAGGCTAAGTGGGGCTGAAGAAGGATGGGGGTGTGGGAAAGCCTATGTCACTGGTTACCGGTTGTTCTGTCTCCTGCTGGAAGCTCCGTGAAGCTGCTTTCCCCTACCCCCTGTTCGCTGATCTCCAACAGGAGTCCAAGATGACATATCCGTGCTGAGGTAGCTGATAGGGGACCTCTGCATGTCTCTCTCCTTGCTGTCTGTTCTTGGTCAGTTTCTTACTCCATTCGATGCTTGGCTGAGTTCTTTATCTCTTCATTTGATGCACAGGATTTCAGGATTGATGTGTGACTCTGTTTGACTTAGTTTTTCTGATCTTTGCTGCAGAGGGACGGAGTGGTGCTTCTGACTATAGCACCATGTTGCCTGGAAGTCAACATTCTGTTTTTTAACATTCATCAGTGTTGCTGTGTATAGCCGTAGTTCCATCATTTTCATTACTATGTAGTATTCTATTGAATGACTATAGCATAATTTATTTATTCTTTTTTGTGGGCATTTTGCTTCCAGTTTTGGGCTATTACCAATTATAATGCTACTATGACCATATATCCTGGAGGGCTTAAGTAAGCATTTCTAAAGGGTAATTACTTGAGAGTGGAAATTCTAGCTTGTAGTGTGTATACATCTTAAACTTTATTAGATAATGACAAACTATTTTCTAAAGCAACTGGATTATGCTTTCACCAGCAGTATATGAGAGTTCCCCCTTCCTCTTTTTTCCTTCTAACTCCCCCTCCCCACTTCCTTTTTGTTTACCTTCATGTCTTAGATTCCTTACTTCATTTAATTAATACTATTTTAATAATAGATGCTCATAGATACAGATAGAGGACCATATAAATAATAGATATGCAAATTTATACTGATAGAACAAAAAAAAAAAAAACCTGTTGCCATTGAGTTGATTCCAACTCTTAGTGATACTGATAGAGGAGCACGTAATTTTTATGTCATGTAGATTTCCAGTTTTCTCTTATATCCTTGACACTTATTATATTATTTACTATTGATTAAACCATTCTAATTTCTTTAGAGTAAGTGCCAACAAGAAGACTGGCTAGTAATTCTATACTTTAGGTATTTTGGAGAATGATAGGGAAATGTGTAAATAAATGCAAGGTATTTCATGAAATGAAAAACTTAATGGCCATACATGGACATGGTGCCACATTCATGGCCTTCAACATATTAATTTGCATTTTTTTTGATGAGTAAGCTATGCTCATTGAGTTCAGCTAACAGTTAGAAAAACTTCTAATTCTATATTCCCTTCTCCTCTTTTTTTTACTACTCCATATCTTATAAGAAAATGTGAAGAAATAGCACTACATTATTGTGCCTGTTAAGAAGTAGATAAAGAATCAGTACTAAGGGAACTAACTTTTTGACTCTAAGTGTCATATTCTTTACGTATGTTACTTCATTTAGTTACTCAGTCTTCACAATAACCATGTGAAGTAAGTGTTATTAGCTCCATTCAATTTTATTATTTTTCTTCAAATCCTAGGTGTACAGAATTGAATTAGTCATAATCTTAGGTTTATGACACATTCTTGTCATTGGGCTATGCATGGTACACTTTTGTTTATATGGTTGATTATGTTTTATTTACTGTGATAAATACCCTAAACCCATCACCCAAAACAAAAACTACGATCTTGACAATAACTACATCTTAATTGCATGGTTTCCCTGCCATCTCCCTGATTCCTCCCAACCAAGGTAACCATCATTCTGGGTCCTGTTTTTGTCATTCCCTTGTGTCCCTTTTTATATCATTTTATTGCATCTATAAGTATTCTTATACTGGTTTTAATTTTTTTTAAAAGTATAAAAAGTGGTTTGTATCTTCCAAAAAACCTTTTTAAATTCAATGCTATTTTGCTAAGACACATCTATATTATTATGTGTTGCTACAGCTAATTCATTTTATTTGCTGTATTATATTCCGTTGTGTGATTATATCAACTTATCCAGTCTCTGGTTGACAGGCATTTGGATTATCTCTATGATTTTTCTTCTGTGAATGGTATTGTTATGGACATTCTTGTACATGTCTTCTGCTGTACATGGGTAAATCTTTCTCTTTTGTTTATTTCTAGGAGTGAAATTGCTGAGTCACAGGATATATAAATATTCAACTGAGTTTCAATATAGTTGCACCAATTTGTCTATCTATGAGTAAAGTATAAAAGACTCAGGTTCCGCTTTCTTTCCTACATTTGGTGTTATCACACTTTTATTTTTTTTCCTCCAAATTGGGTTAAAATGACATCTCATTGTAACCTGATTTACACTTCCCTGAACATGATGATATTGAACATCTCCATGTATTTATTGGCTATGTACATTTTCTTTTATGTGAAATGTCTCTTTATTCTCATTTTACAGATGAGAAAACTTAGGCTCAAAGACGTTAAGTTTATGTAAGAATCATGTGGCAGACTTGGGCTTCCATCTCAGGTCTGATTACAAAACATTTGTTTTCTCCGCCACCTGGCACAGTTTTCTTAAGCAATGGGACCAGTTTTTAAATAAACATATCAGAAATCATTCAAATAAGGGCTTTCTTTCAAAGGATTCATTTTGGAAGTCTATCCCTTTAAATTCCAACAATGAGGAAATTGTTTGAAAAATTTGTAGATTTTTTCTTCCACAATTGCTACCATTTGAAACTGTCAGTTTATAAGCCTTATAATAAAAACAGTCTTATTTAAATTTTCTCTCTGTTATATTTTGGAATCCAAATGATAATCCCCAGATTTTTCATTCATTTTAGGAGTCAGGTCCATTCTGAATGACTATTGGTTGTTTCCAAAAATCAGATCTCTCAAAGCATGAATAATTTCTACCACTAAAAATACTGGGGGAAAGAAGTGCTTCCTAGGCTCATTTCAGTGATTTTCCAGTGTGTCCCTTGAAGCCCTAGAGACTGCAAACATACCTAAGAGCCCCTGAGGGGACAAAAGGAAACTGAGTGCTTTAATTTTACTAGACATTTTGTGTTTTCCATATTGGAGTTTTATATAATATTTACTTTAAAGGCAAAAGAACTGCTAAAAATCAATATGTTGGAGATGTCTTCCCTAAACCCTTAAGCCCTCTCCATCACTTTCCATCACCTTCCCCACCTACAGTCTGTCAGTTTGTTGTACTGTGGTGGCTTGCTTGTTTCCCAGATGCTAGAAGCTATGCCAGCAGTATTTCAAAACCATCAAGGTCACCCTTGGTGAACAGGTTTCAGTGGAGCTTCCAGAATAAGACAGGCTAGGAAGAAAGCCCTGATGTTTAATTCCAGAAATTAGCTAGCAAAAACTTTATGGATCACAACAGAACATTGTCCATCCACTTGGTTTGAATATGTCATTAGGAGGGATCAGTCGCTAGAGGATGACATCAGGTTTGGAGAATTAGAGGGTCAATGAAGGCATGGGGGATCCTCAGTGAGATGGAATTGCACAGTGATTGAAACAATGAACTTGAACATGCTGGTGATAGTGAGGATGACGCAGGACTGGGCAATGTTTCATTCTGTTGTACATGGGTTGCAATGAGTTGCAGTCAACTTGACAGCAGCTATCTATCTACCCTGCTTTATGCTTGTTCATAGCACTTATCCACTTGATATATTTCTTTGTTTGGTCATCAGCTCTGTACCCCCTATAATGTAACTTCCATGAGAGTGGGCACCTGGTTTGCTGTTACAACCTCACCATCTAGCAGAGTGCTGGGCACAGAGTGGATGTTTAGTATCTATTTGATGAAAGAGAGAATGACAAATGTTATATTGAGTAGCTACTGTTTTTGGAGCAGTGAGAGGGTTATTCCATACCCTCTTTCCATCTTTACCTATTCTTCTACCTCCACTCACAAGCTGCATAAAGAAGAGGAGAGGGGATGGCAGGATGCACTGCATCCTAGGAGGTTCAATCCCCTCATAATTAAGCACTGTATGTGGGAGTCAAAGGCAAAAAGAACTTGACAGCAGTATATTTTTGGGATTGTAGTCTTATATATACTTCATCTATTCACAGTAACAGAAAGCCAAGTACTGGAAATAAAATTTGATTAGATTTTATCTTAACAGAATCACATCATTTAAAACTTCCTAGACATGGAAATTGATCCAGAAGCTGAATATATCAACTCCTCTTCAGCTGCATGTTTGAGAATAAAATTCAGCCAGTGCCCTAGTGGAGACAGTTAAGGGTCAAGGAGAGTGCACACACCTTGCATTGTAGTAAACATTGGATCCAGATGGATATCTTCTCTTTATTTAATAAGTAAACAAAAAACATTTCATCATGGAGCTTACGAAATCCTACTGCAAAAGAAAGGAGAGGGAACATGGTCCTGAAGATTCAGGTAAAAAATAAAGTCTGAAATCTACCTCAGAAATAGAAGAAAATTTTAGGGAATCACTTGCTTAACAGAATGCAAGAAGACATGGCTTCCATGAAAAGGGAATGGAAATTTAGAATGAGAGAATGTGCTGCAATGAAAATATAAGAGGATGAGATGAAAAAGGGAGTTGGGTAAGGAATCGATGCAAAGCAATTGAAAATGCAACAGCTGAATTACAGTCCACACTGAAGGCAGTAAACTGCAGACAGACAACACAAAGACAATGGAATCACTAAAGTGGAGAACAAATTTTAGAATCTCTTCTGGAATACTGAGGAAAAGTACAAGGACACCAAAATGCTGTGGGAGTGGATAATAGCTATTGAGGATAGAGAAGAGAGACCCAACCTCAGACTTTCAGATATTCCCAAGGAAGAAATAAGTCAATTGAAATGGAAGAAACAGTCAAAGATAAGATCTAACAAACTTTCCTGAGTTTGTTCCAAAGAGGACAGAGTCACCATGTTCTAGATGCTCTTTTGTTTTTAACTAGTAATCTGTGAGGCACTGAAATGAAGTGAGGTCCGTATTCTGATGATCTGAGATGGTACCTTGGAACAGAATCGCATAATAGACAGGGAGTGTTAGCCAAGTCAAGTTCTCTGCAGGCTCTCTAGAAAGATCCAGGTCAGTGGCTTCTTGTTACCTTTAAACTGGTGCAGCTTAGGCCTACTTGTCCAGCAGCTGTGAATTTTGTGGTGCAAGTGCTTTAGGCGCTTAACTGCTAATTGAAAGGTTGGACATTCTCGTCAACCCAGAGGTTCCTCAGAAGAAAGGACTAGGGATCTACTTCCAAAAAATCAGCCATTGAAAACCCTATGGAGCACAGTTCTACTCTGACACACATGGGGTTGCCATGAGTCGGAATTGACTCAGTGGCAACTGGTAACTAATCGTTTATGCAATGTCTTTAAGCTAATCATTTTAAATGTCTTTTAACTTCTGTGGTTTGGCAGGGGTGGGATCAGAGTGAATTTTGAATAGCTCAGAAACAGAAGACCCCAGCCTCTGCTATGTCTCAGAGGGCTAGTTCTTTGCATTGGGCAGGGTCTTTAGAGTCAGAACTTGACACTATTCATAAGGAAAAGTGTCTGTTTAAGAATAAAATCACAAAAGCCTACATCCTACCCAGACTGTAACAGGTGGGTGCTGATGATGGAGTTTGCTTCTTGGAGATATGGACCAAGTTGCTGTCAAAGCAGAAACTTTCCATGTCAAACAAACATTACTCACATACACCAGTGTTTATTAACCTTGACTGCATACTGGAAATGCCTGGGGAGTTTTAAAATATATGGCTGTCTGGCTCCCACCTCAGAAATTCTGAATTAGTCTGGATATGGCCTGGGCATTGGGATTTAAAATAAGCTTATAGAGTAGTATTTTCTGGTTTTAGGGTACACATTTCTTTGAGTTTGAACACATGCCTAGATTCATGTAACCCCACCACAAACAGGATACAGAACAATTCCAACACCCCAAAGACTTCCCTTTTCTTGATACTTTGAGGTCAGACCTGCTCCAACCCCCAGTCTCTGGCAACCAGTAATCTATTTTCTGTCCCTATCAAAACCAAAAAAACCCCAAACCTGTTTCATTGCATTGACTAACTCACAGTGACACCATATGTTACAGAGTAGAACTGTGCTCCATAGGGTTTTCTTGGCTTTAATATTTATGGAAGCAGATTACCAGGACTTTCTTTCATGGCACCACTAGGTGGATTCAAACTGCCAACCTTTCAGTTTGTAGTTGAATGCAAATCATTTGCACCATCGAGGAATCTTTCTGTCCCTATAGTTTTCTCCTTTTTCCAGAATGTCATGTACATGAATTCAAACTGTATGTAATCTTTTGGACACTGGGATTTTTAAAATCACTCCAGGTGATTCTAAAGTGCAGCCAAGTTCAGAACCACTGACACAGTCTTTACAGCGTGTTCTTTCAATAAGTGTGACAGCTCCTTCCTCCTTAACCAAAATAGCAGGAACATTGGGTACAGACCCAAGGACATTTCAATAGGAGATCAAGAAAAGTGACACAATGTGGAAAGAAGATAAACAACTTTTTTTTAAAAATTTTTTTTGTTGTACTTCAGGTGAAGGTTTACAGAACAAATAGATTCTCATGAAACAGTAGTACACATATTGTTTTATGACATTGGTTAACAACCCCACGACATGTCAACTGTCTCCCTTCTCGACCTTTTTTT
>NW_004444027.1:2779806-2817126 GCF_000243295.1 Trichechus manatus latirostris
CCTTGGGTTCCCTATCACCAGCTTTCCTGTCCCCTTCTGCCTTCTAGTCCTTGTCCCTGGACTGCTGTGTCTCATTAGTCCCATTTGGTTTTATAGGGCTGTCCACTCTCCGGCTGAACAGTGAACCTCAGAAGTGACTTCACTGAGCTAAAAGGGTGTCCAGGGGCCATACTCTAGGGGTTTCTCCAGTCTCCTTCAGGCCAGTAAATCTGGTCTTTTTTTGTGAGTTAGAATTGAAGATAAATAACTTTTAAAGGAAAACAGGTGATGCAAATGTTTGAAAAGTTAGTCCAGATTAAAAAAAAATCCTAAAATGGGATTGTTTTTTAAGGGCTTAAAAACAGGGAACAGGACTTTCTTGGCAAAGCACAGCATCTGATGACATGCGAGAGCTTTGCCTCCTCTAATGGCCATACTTGAGGGTTTGCACATAGGGGAGGAAATAGGACACCATTCATTCAGTTCAGATGAGTTAAATTATGATTGCTGCCAGATGTCCCTGGGCAAAAACAGAATTTCAAGCAAATGATGAAGCCTGTCTCTTTCTGTGGCTCTACTTTGTAAGATCATCACTGAACTAGGAAAATTACAACAGCAAGATGCTAATTAAGGTGCTGTCTACCATGTTGCCGATCTACCTTGGGGAGCCTCAGAAAGCTTGGAGGATAAAACTTACGGGCCTTTTCTGCATTCCTTTGTATCAAGGGCTTGGGGAGGATTTCCTCGGGAGAAACGACAGCCTCCATTTCCCTCGTTTATGAGCTGGCCCTTAAAGCAAGGCTGTCCTCCCTCCCTGGACCATGACTTCCTTCTTCCATTTCCTTAGCCGGCATTCCCCTTGTGCTATCAGGCAGCATCAGGAAGAGCACTGAAAATCAGACATTAGTGGAGGGTAATTGTGAGGAAGCCCTTGGAGCTCATCAGTGTTCACAGAGCCATATGCAAACGCACTTTGGGAAGAAATTTAGAGCTGAGTATTCTCTAATGGAAGTAGAAGCCTCTCTGGGTAATGCTAGGATGCCAGGAATAAGAAAATTTCGCTTCATAATTTAATTTAACTGCCTTTTTAGGTTTTGTAGCATGTATCAGGGAATTCAGTGATATTGCAGTTTTGGGTTCACCCAAAAACAGCTAGACTGCAGACCTGAGACTGATAAAGTTTTCCTTCTGGCAATGAGGATAATAGTCTATTGATGGGAATAAGTTGTGCATGCTGCTTTATTAAAAATTTGGGAGACTGTGTTTTTCACAAAGAATGATGTATCAGGGTTGGGGGCCTATTCACTCTGTGATGGCCTAGGAGGTCAGTCTGACTTCCTCTCCTGGTCAAAGGACTATTATTGTGTTATTGCTGCTCCATTAGAAAATAAAACTTCTTCTTTTCTGTGTGTGGGTCTCTTGTTGGACTGAAGTTGAGGCTGGATGATTTTTAATTCATTACTTTTCAATTATGATAATGATCAAGTGCTGACCAATGAATCAATAATTGAAATGGTTGAATCAATTGTATTATTTTAACAGAAGCCAGTCACATGCTTTAGAAATGCCAGTGGTCTTGGCTGCTTAATCATCTGCAGTTCAGCAGCCTGAATTTTCAGTATTTTTCCTATTCTCCAAGATCTGTACACTTGCATATCAAAAAGAAAGTGATGCTGCAATCACATATGTATGGTTGATAAGGGTAAAGATACTGAGACCAAGGAGTCCCTGGATGGTGAAAATGGTTAACATGCTCAGCTGCTAACCAAAAGGTTGGAGGTTCAAGTCCATTCAGAAGCTCCTTGGAAGAAAGTCTTGGAGATCTAATGCTGAAAAGTCAGTCATTGAAAAACCTGATGGAGTATATTCTACCCTGACACGCATGGGGTAGCCATGTGTTGGAATGGACTCCATGACAACTGGTTTTACTGAAACCAAAAGTTAGAGCAGGAAGAAATGGATTAGATGTTCTAAAATGGGGCTTGTAATTTTCTCAGCATAGGCACTTTTGGCATTTTGTCCAGGGCCATTTTTGTGTGCAGGTGTCTCTTGTATTTTGCAAGATATTGGCATACATGGCCTCTCACCCACTAAATGACTATAGAGCTATTTTGATAGCTGAAACTTAACAAACCACACAACCAACATCCAACCAACCAGTTACTAATCAACTAACCAACCAAACTCTGCTCTCACCTATTTCCAAACAGCCTGGATCAATGAGTATTGAATAGTAGAGAGAATTTCTGGGGAGGAAGACTTACAAACGATGACCCAAAATGATCTTTTAAAGAGCTAAACTTTTTTATTTATTATAAAAGTTATATTCTCATTACAAAAATTTAAGCAACAGAGAGGTGCATAAATAAAGGGAAAATATTCATAATTCCCCTGATAAACACACTTTTAACAGTAAATGATTAAAGACATATCTACATATAAACTCAACAATATCACTTCAAGGAATTTGTTCTACAGAAATTATATCACTATTATGTCAAAGCACATATAACAATGTTTGTTGCAGATATGGTTATAATAACAAAACAGTGGAAACAGGCTAGATATTCATTTACAGTGGAGTCGTTGAATAAGTGATGATACATGCAAGCAGTGGAATACGAGGAAGCCATTAAAAGTTACTGCAGTAGATCTGGAAGACGTGGTTTAGACTTTTATTCCAGATATATTGTTAAATAAAAAAAGCAAGTTGCAGATCATTTTGAATAGCAGGATTCCTTTTTCATTTTAAAAATGAGTATAGATATGTAAATAAATATGTATCTGCATAAACTTTGGAGCTAAGAAAGAGAGGTAGCAAATGGGGACTTCTTGAGGTTGGGATTGGATGGAAGAGGTATGGAAGCAGTATGAGAGGACAGAAGTTTTCTTCCTTGACATAAAATTTTAAGGTGTTGGGATTATTGATGACTTTTACTTTTTTATTTTAAGTAAAAAATATTATTTATTAAATTATTTCGATTCTTTAAAATTATGTAATAGCACAGAAAGATGAAACTGCTACAAAATAAAGTTGAACATGAAGTACTTAACACATAGTACACACTCAATGACATTTAATAAGTAGATTAATCAGAAACTACAGAAATCAAAATACACCTAATCTGGGGTTTTGAAGAGTAACTTTTTCTTTGCTCCTAATTAAACTTTTATTTTGAGATAATAGTAGATTCATATACAGTTGTAAGAAATAATACAGCGAGATCCCATGTACTCTTTACCCAGTTTCCCCTGATGATAACATCTCACGAAACTATAGAATAATATATCACAATAAGGAATTAACACTGATACAGCCCATCAATCTTGTTCCAATTTCCCGTTTTACTTGTACTAATTTGTGTATGCATATGTGCGTATTTAGTTTTGTGCTACTGTATTATAAATGTAGGTTTGTGTATTCACTACCACAATCAAGATACTGAACAGTTCTGTCAACAAAGGCTCTCTTATGTTACCCTTTTATAACCACATAAATATTCATAGCAGCTTTATTAGTAATAGCTCCAAACTGGAAACAACCTAGATATCCTTCAGCAGGTGAATGAATAAATGGACTGTAGTACATCTATACCATGGAATACTAATCATAAAAAGGAGCATACTATTAATACACACACAAACGTGACTGAATCTCAAGAGAATTATGCTGAGTAAGAAAAGCCAGAGTCCCTGGATGGTGAAAACCATTAAGTGCTAGATTACTGGCAGAGGGTTGGCAGTTTGAACTCACCCAGAGGCACCTCAGAAGACAGGCCTGGTGATCTGCTTTGAAAGGTCACAGCCTTGAAAACCCTATGGAGAAGTTCTATGCTATACACATGGGATCGCCAGGTGTCGGAATTCACTCGACAGCAACTAACAAGAAAGAAAAACCAGTCCCCAAAAGTTACATACTGTATGATTCTATGTATATAATATTCTTGAAATGCCAAAATTATAGAGATAGAGAACAGATCAGTGGTTGCCAGGGGTTAAGGATGGGAAGGTGTGGGTGGGTGGTGGTGGGGAATGGGAGAGAGGTAGCTGTGGTTATAAAAGATAACATGAGGGATTTTTGTGATGGAAGTGTTTTTAATTTTTTTTTAAAGTAAAAATTTATAATATATCCTGTTTACATAAATAGGATAATATTATATATACTCTTTGGTAATTTGCTTTTTCCACTTAATATGTATTGGCTATCCTTTCATGACATGCAGATCTCTTATTTTTAACAGTGGTACGTAGTACTTCAGAGGACAGATGCAACATATTTAACTAAGCTCCTATTAATGGATTAGTAGGTTGTTCATATTACAAATAGTGCTGTAATAAGCATCTTTGTAAATATAGCTTTGTGCATTATTGTGATGTTGAGTGTAGAATAAATGCCTGGATGTGAAATTGTTGCATCTAGGGGCAAGTGAGTTTTAAATTTTGGTGTAGTTTTGCCAAAACATTCTAAAAAATAGTATACTAATTTATACTCCCATCGATATTATATACATGCTTATTTCCCTACTCATATAGATCATTTTTTAAAAGATGATCTTTTTAAAATTTTTACTTGTAAAATTTTTAAAATTTTTTTTTAAAAAGATGATGGTTTTGAAAGGTCTTTTTAAAAGATTTTTTTTAAAGTATGAGAATAAACAAGGCCATGTTCTGTAACATCTGTACTCCTAAGAGTAGGAGAACAAATGGGGCCATGTTCTGTAACATCTGGCCCCATCCAGTCAGTAGGGTCTCTGCCTAGCTTGATGATCTACTCTAGGAGACAATATTGGGAACAGTATGGATAGGAATAAGCCCCATGGGAGCCCACTGCCAACTTCAAAAATGGCCTACCTCATATCCAGTTCTATCACTTGGCAAAGCCAGGGAAGTCTCAGTCCCACCCCAACAGGAGAGGGCAGCACATAGAGCTGGTTCAAGACAACATGGCTGGTCTATGTAATTTCCCAGAGCCACACCGTACTTGATCTTGTCTGCTGCTCTGTGTTCATTCCTTGGCTCTCTGAGTCCTGACTCCATGGGTTCTCAGTGTCTGAATGTTTTCCCTTTGGTTGTGATGGCCTATTCCAATGATGTCATGGCCTTCCCTTTCTCCTCTCTGACTTACTGGACTAGATCCTTTGGCCACATCTCTGTTCTGCATGTCCCCGGACTTTGGCATCCCTGGAGACTGTGGTGAAACCAGCTGAGCGTACTGGTTATTTAGGAGCACAAAAGTGGGTATTAGACATGTCTCAGTTTGAGTTCTAGCTATTCCCTTTAGCAAATGAGTGACTTTGTGCACATTATTTAACCTCTTTGAGCCTCAGTTTCCTCAGCTATAAAATGGGAATAGAAATATTATATCATAGCATTGTTGCAAGGTTAAATGGGATAAAGCATACTACATGTTTGGCACAGCATCTTACACTTACACCTTCCCAGTCTCAACATCCTGAGCCTATGAAATGAGATTATGCAAAGTTTTCATACACTGGCTTACTTTCTGGAAACTTTATCCCTTCAAGATATCAATGTCTTCTCCACCTAAGCTATTTCTGAGAGCTTCCCAGAGCATTCCCTCACGAGTGTCCAGAACCAGTGCCTCAGTTTCTCTGAATCCAGTCTCCTCATCTTGCCTCCACACTGCTGCCTCATAGGGCCAGTCTTTTGTTATTTGTGACCACCATGGATGAACTCTTGAACTTGCATATGAGCAATAAATGGTCCATTCCACAATCGGCCCCTGGCCTTGTTCTGACTGATGACATTGAGCTTCTCCGTCGTCTCTTTCCACAGATGTAGTTGATATGATTCCTGAATATTCCATCTGTTAGGTACATGTGTATAGTCATCATTTATGTTGTGGAAAAAAGGTATTTGCAATGAAGAAGTCATTGATCTTGCAAATTCTATCGTGTGATCTCTGACATGGTTTCTATCACCAAGGCCATATTTTCCAACTACTGATCCTTCTTTGTTTCCAACTTTTCCATTACAATCACAGGTAATTATCAATGCATCCTGATTGAATGTTCAATCAATTTCAGACTGCAGAAGTTGGTATAATCTTCAATTTCTTTATCTTTGGCCTTAGTGGTTGGTGCATAAATTTGAATAATAGTCATATTAACTGGTCTTCCTTGTAGGCATACAGATATTATCCTATTACTGACAGCGTTGTACTTCAGGATAGATCTTTAAATGTTCTTTTTAATGATGAATGCAACACCATTCCTCTTCAAGGTATCATTCCCGGCATAGTAGACTATATGATTGTCTGATTCAAAATGGCCAATATCAGTTCATTTCAGCTCACTAATGCCTAGGATATTGATGTTTATGCATTCCATTTCATTTTTGACTATTTCTAATTTTCCTAGATTCATACTTTGTGTATTCCATGTTCCTACTGTTAATGGATATTTGCAGCTGTTTCTTCTCATTTTCAGTCAAGCTACGTCAGCAAATGAAGGTCCTGAAAGCTTGACTCTGTCCATGTCGTTAAGGTCGAGTCTGCTTTGAGGAGGCAGCTCTTCCTCAGTCATATTTTGAGTGCCTTCTAATCTGAGGGGCTCATCTTCTGACACTATATCAGACACTGTTCCATTGCTATTCATAAAGTTTCCACTGGCCAATTTTTTCAGAGGTAGACTGACAGGTCCTTCTTTCTAGTCTGTCTTAGTCTGGAAGCTCTGCTGAAACTTGTGCACCACAGGTGACCCTGCTGCTATTTGAAATACCAGTGACAAAATTTCCAGTATCACAGCAACATGCAAGCCACCACAGTAAGACAAACTGACAGACACATCGTGACATGACCTTCTGAATATATCCCACCTGAGTTTGGAGACCATTTCAAGAATAGATTTGACACACTGAACACTAATGACTTGAAGATCAGACGAGTTGTGGAATGACAATGACATCATACAGGAAGAAAGCAAATGGACATTAAAGAGACAGGAAAGAAAGAAGAGACCAAAATGGATGTCAGAAGACTCTGAAACTTGCTTTTGAACGTAGAGTAGTTAAAGCAAATGGAAGAAATGATGAAGTAAAAGAGTTGAACAGAAGATTTCAAAGGGCGGCTCAAGAAGACAAAGTTAAGTATTACAATGAAATGTGCAAAGACCTCGAGTTAGAAAACCAAAAAGGAAGAACATGCTTGTCATTTCTCAAGCTGAAAGAACTGAAGAAAATATTGAAGCTTCGAGTTGCAACATTGAAGGATTCTATGGGGAAAATACTAAATGATGCAGGAAACATCCAGAAAAGATGGAAGGAATACACAGAGTCACTGTACCAAAAGCAACCACTTCAGAAGGTAGCATATGATTAAGAATGATGGTAGTTAGGAAGAGATCTAAGCTGCACTGGACACCTTGGTGAAAAACAAGGCTCCAGGAATTGATGGAACACCAATTGAGATGTTTCAACAAATGAATGCAATGCTAGAGGTGCTTACTAGTTTATGCCAAGAAATTTGGAAGACAGCTACCTGGCCAATTGACTTAAAGAGATCCATATTTGTACCTATTCCAAAGAAAGGTGATCCAACAGAATGAGGAAATTATCAAACAATATCATTAATATTATACACAAGTAAAAATTTGCTGAAGATCATTCAAAAAACAGATGCTGCAGTACATCGACAGAGAACTGCCAGAAATTCAAGCTGAATTCAGAGGAGGGCGTGGAACAAGGGATATCATTGCAGGTGTCAGATGCATCATGGCTGAAAGCAGAGAGTACCAGCAAGATGTTTACTTGTGTATTTATTGACTGTGCAAAGTCATTTGACAAATTATGGATAACACTGGGAAGAATGGGAATTCCAGAACTCTTAATTGTGCCCATGAGGAACCTGTACACAGACCAAGAGGCAGTTGTTTGAACAGAACAAGGGGATGCTGTGTGGTTTAAAGTGAAGAAAGGTCTATGTCAGGGTTGCATCATTTCACCAGTTATTCAATCTGTATGCTGAGTAAATAATCCAAGAAGCTGGACTATACGAAGAAGAATGGGGCATCAGGATTGGAGGAAGACTCATTAACAACCTGTGATATGTAGATGACACAACCTTGCTTGCTGAAAGTGAAGAGGACTTGAAGCGCTTACTAATGAAGATCAAAGACTACAGCCTTCAGTATGGACTGCAACTCAACATAAAGAAAACAAAAATCTTCACAACTGGATCAATAAGCAACGTCATGATAAATGGAGAAAAGATTGAAGTTATCAAGGATTTCATTTTACTTGGATCCACAATCAACACCCATGGAAGCAACAGTCAAAAAATCAAATGACGTATTGCATTGGACAAATCTGCTGCAAAAGACCTCTTTGAAGGGTTAAAAAGCAAAAATGTCACTTAAAGGACTAAGGTGCACCTGATCCAGCCATGGCGTTTTCAATCACCTCATATGCACGTGAGAGCCGGACAATGAATAAGAAAGAAAACAAAACAAAACAAATAAACCTAACCTGTTACTGTAGAGTCGATTCCAACTCATACTCACAGCGACTGAAGAAGAATTGATGCCTTTGAATTATGGTGTTGCAAAAAATAATGAATATACCGTGGAATGCCAAAAGAATGAACAAATCTATCTTGGAAGAAGCACAGCCAGAACGCTCATTAGAAGCAAGGATGGTGAGACTTCATTTCATGTACTTTGGACATGTTATCAGGAGGGACCAGTCCCTGGAGAAGGACATCATGCTTGGTAAATTAGAGGGTAATTTAAAAAGAGGGAGACCCACAAAGAGATGGACTGACACAGTGTCTACAACAATGGGCTCAAGCATAACAACAATTGTGAGGATGGCGCAGGACCGGGCAGTGTTGTACATAGTGTCTCTGTGAGTCAGAACCAACTTGATGGCATCTAACAACAAAAACAACAACAACATGAACACCACTGCACTTTGGCCTTTGACAGGATACAATACCCTCCCTATTTCCCTACAGCACAACTGCAGCCAAGCTGTGCCTTTGTGTACAACTTGGTTGAAGTTTTCGTACTAATGGAAGCACTGAGATTCTCCTACAGTGATAAATAGAAGTCGCTGCTCTGAGACAAAAGGCCTAAACCTGCCCTACCTTGATCCCGGCAGGCCTGTGTGTGAAGGTCCCACATCTGCAGCAGCTACACAACTCAGAGTCCAGGCTGTGTCACCTCCCCAGATCACAGAGGGAGAGAAAATCCTTCCCTTACCTGGCCCAGAGCCTCCTTACTTCCTGCCCCAGGATCAGCTACTTCCCAGGATGACTATTTGAGAAACAGTCCCTCAGGAGGGACCTTGACCCTCACTCCACCCCTCTATCCATGTCTGGCCTCATAGCTTGTATAAAGCAATCACAATATAGATTTTCTCATTGTGGTTTATTTTCTTGTACATAACAACACTTACAGGATGCCAACAGTCCAATTCAGTGTGCTTTGCACCAGTATCAATCCACGTCTTAATTTCTTCTTCTGCTGCAGAGCAGTCTCAGTTCTCCATTGCTGGTGAGCAAACACCTGGACAAAATGACACACACACACACATTCCCAAGAACAAGTAATAGTTTTTAAGGATTGGGAAGTCAAGATAAACATTTAAGGAATACCTTTTCTAATTTTACAGATGCAAGTATAATTATGATAAAAACAACCCAACTTACCTTGCTGAGTAGGACATTTAAGCATCTACGCCTGAAGCACCTGTATATGAGTTATTTCTCAATGTTCAGAGCATCTACAAAAACATCTGCATAACTAAACAGATTTGACAAAGTGATCTCTTCCTAAATAAAGAGAGGATCTGTCTTAAAGACAAGCTAGCTCTTTACCAGAAATTAGTGCAGAAATTGCTTGCAACATCCCAAATGCCAGCTACTTGGGTTTCAAAAATTTAGAGTGCCATTGTAGGGACCCTATGTTGACCAACTCTCTGGTCCCCTGGCAGGGGAGAGAGACTTAGACACTGAGTGATATAAACTATTCTTCTTTCCAAATCTTCATAACAGTCCTGAGAGATGAGGGGGTGAGGAATTAGTCACATTTTATAGATGAGGAACTTGAGGTTCAAAGAAGCTAAATGAAGGCTGCACAGGCAGCTAGTAGTTGAGCTATGACTAGATTCTAGAACTTTTGAGTCCCAATCCCCAAATCCACATCATTAATACCCTGATCTAAATCTTCCTCATACTCTTCCTGGGTTAATGCATTGGCCTCTAAGATACTCTTTAGAGTTCAGTAGCTATCACCTCTTTTTGCCTACTTGAGTTCTGGAACAAATGAGAGATAATCCCAGGAGTCAGGCTTTGGGTTTGAAGGCCAAAAGGATTTGCTGATAGGTCAGTTATGAATTATTCAGGTTTGCCATACAGTCACAGACAGCACTGACAACAACAGGTTTCTCTGTAAGGGCTCACGCTTGCAAAACTTAGGGCATAGAGAAGCAGAGAAGAACTTGCAAGAGAAGGATAGAAGAAGGGGCTGAGCCTTGAGTACTCAGCTTCTTGACCCAAATTTAGTAATCCCTACTGTGGCCCATGGGGGGGGAGGGGTGGAGAGAGGCCAGAAGTACTAGTCTAACGGATATCCCAACATCAAGTCAGGAAAAAGGAGGTTTCGCCTATAACACAGAATTTTAGTGTCAGTGTCTTTCTTGTTTAACCCATTCTGCCTATTAATGCTAGATTAATCTTTCTGATGAGACTTCATCTTGCTTACTTTGGACACATCATCAGGAAAGACCAGTTGCTAGACAATGACATAATGTTTGATAAAGTAGAGGGTCAGTGAAAATGAGAAAAACCCTCAATGAGATGGATTGACACAATTACCTCAAAGATTGGCTCAAATATATCAAGGATCAAAGATGGCACAGGACTGGGCAAAGTTTTTTTCTGTTATACATGGGATCATCATGAGTCAGAGCCAATTTGACAGCAACAAATAACAACAAGCTTTCTGAGGCATTATTATTATTTTTTTTAAGTATAGAATTTCTGTGAATACGAAAATGTACCTGTCTTCCCATTCCCATTGCCTTCTCTCTCTCTTTTTCTTTTTCTTTCTATGAGGTTCTTTTTTTAAATTATGCTTTAGATGAAAATTTACAGAGCAAATTAGTTTCTTATTAAATAATTAATACACAAATTGTTTTGTGACATTGGTTTCCAACCCTGCAATGTGTCAACACTCTTCCCTTCTCCACCCCAGGTTCCCCATTGCCATCCGTCCAGGTTTCCTGTTCCTTCCTGCCTTCTCATCTTTGCTTTAGGGCTGGTGTGCCCATTTAGTTTCATATACATGGTTGAACTCCTAAGCACGTTCCTCACATGTGTTATTGTTTGTTTTATAGGCCTGTCTAATCTTTGGCTGAAGGGTGAACTTCAGGAGTAACTTCAGTATTGAGTTAAAAGGTTGTCCAGGGGCCATACTCTTGGGGTTTCTCCAGTTTCTGTCAGACCAGTAAGTCTAGTCTTTTTTTGTAAGTTTGAATTTTGTTCTACATTTTTCTCCCATTCAGTTCCGGACCCTCCGTTGTGATCACTGTCAGAGCAGTTGGTGGTGATAGCTGGTCACCATCTAGTTGTGCTGGACTCAGTCTGGTGGAAGCTGTGGTAGTTGTGGTCCATCAGTCCTTTAAACTAATCTTCCCTTTATGTCTTTGGTTTTCTTCATTCTTCTTTGCTCCAGAGGAGGTGGGACCAGTAAATGTATCCTAGATGGCTGCTCACAAGCTTTTAAAACCCCAGATGCTACTCACCAAAGTAAGATGTAGAACATTTTCTTTATAAACTATGTTATGCCAGTTGAGCTAGATGTCCCTCGAGACCATGGTCCCCAGCCCTCAGCCCAGTAACTCAGTCCCTCAGGGAGTTTGGATGTGTCTATGAAGCTTCTATGACTTTGCCTTGGTCAAGTTGTGCTGACTTTCCCGGTATTGTGTACTGTGTTACCCTTCACTAAATTTATAACTTATCTATTGTCTAGTCAGTTTTTTTTCACTCTACCCCTCCCCTCCCTTGTAACTATCAAAGATTGTTTCTTTCTGTGCGTAAACCTTTTCATGAGGGTTTTTTTTTTTTATAATAGTGCTCTCAAATAGTATTTGTCCTTTTGTGATTGACTTATTTCACTCAGCAGAATGCCCTCCAGATTCGTCCATGTTGTGAGCTGCTTTGCAGATTCATCATTGTTTTTTATTGTTGCATAGTATTCTGTTGTGTGTGTGTACCATAGTGTGTTTATTCATTCCTCTCTTGGTGGACACTTAGGTTGTTTCCATCTTTTTACTATTGTGAACAATGCTGCAATGAACATGGGTGTGCATGTATCTATTTGTGTGACGGTTCTTATTTTTCTGGGATATATTCCTAGGAGTGGGATTGCGGGGTCATATGGTAGTTTTATTTCCAGCATTTTAAAGAAGCGCCTTATTGTTTTCCAAAATGGTTGTACCATTTTGCATTCCCACCAGCAGTGCATAAGAGTTTCAATCTCCCCGCAGCCTCTCTAACATTTTTTTTCTGTTTTTTTGATTCGTGCCAGTAATGTTGGGGTGAGATGGTATCTCATTGTAGTTTTGATTTGTATTTCTTTAATGGCTAGTGATCACGAGCATTTTGTCATATGTCTGTTAGCCACCTGAATATCTTCTTTGACGAAGTGTCTATTCATATCCTTTGCCCATTTTTTAATTGGATTATTTGTGCTTTTGTGGTAGAAGTGCTGGATTTTCCTTTAGATTTCAGATACTGGATCTTTGTCAGATTTGTCATAGCCAAATTATTTTTCCCAATCCATAAGTTCTCTTTTTACTCTTTTGGTGAAGTCTTTTGATGAGCATAAGTGTTTTATTTTTAGAAGATCCCAGTTATCTAGCTTATCTACTGGTGTTTGTGTATTGTTAGTTATGGTTTGTATCCTATTTATGCTCCATATTAGGGCTCCTAGTGTTGACCCTATTTTTTATTTCATGATCTTTATAGTTTTTGGTTTTGTATTTAGTTCTTTGATCCATTTTGAATTCGTTTTTGTGTATGGTGTGAGGTATGGGTCCTGTTCCATTTTTTCACAGATGGACATCTCAGTTTTGCTAGTACCGTTTGTTAAAAAGACGGTCTTTTCTCCATTTAATGGACTCTGAGCCTTTGTAGGTGAATGGATTTACATCTGGGTTCTCGATTCTGTTCCACTGGTTGATATGTCTGTCTTTGTACCAGCACCAGGCTGTTTTGACTACTATAGCTGTATAGTAGGTTCTGAGGTCAGGTAGTGCAAGGACTCCTACTTCGTCCTTCTTCTTCAGTAATGCTTTACTTATCCGGGGCCTCTTTCCTTTCTTTATAAAGTTAATGATTAGTTTTTCCATCTCTTTAAAGAATGCTGTTGGTATTTGGATCTGGATTGCATTGTATTTGTAGATGGTTTTGGGTAGAATTGACACTTTTACAAGTTGAGTATACCTATCCATGAACATGGTATGTTTTTCCATTTATGTTGGCCTCCTTTGGTTTCTTGCAATAGGGTTTTGTAGTTTTCTTTGTGTAGGTGTTTTACACCCCTGGTTAGATTTATTCCTAAGCATTTTATTTTTTTAGGTGCTATTATAAATGGAATTGCTTTCCTGATTTCCTTTTGTAGTTCTCTTTATTGGTGTATAGAAATCCAACTGATTTTTGTATGTTTATCTTCTATCCTGCTACTCTGCTGAATCTATTAGTTGCAGTAGTTTTCTTGTGGAGACTTTTGGGTTCTCTGTGTGTAGCATCATATCATCCATGAGTAGGGATAGTTGTACCTCTTCCTTATGAATTTGGATGCCCTTTATTTCTTTTTCTTGCCTTATTGCTCTAGCTAGGACTTGCAGCACAATGTTAAATAGGTGTGGTGATAAAGGGCATCCTTGCGTTGTTCCTGTTCTCAGGGGTAATGTTTTCAGCCTCTCTGCATTGAGAATGATGTTGGTTGTTGGTTTTGTACAGATGACCTTTATTATGTTGAGCAATTTCCCTGCTATTAATATTTTATTGAAAGTTTTTATCAGGAATAGGTGTTGGACTTTACCGAATGTGTTTTCTACCTCAATGATCATATAATCCTTTTATTTTGTTTTATTTATGTAGTGGATTATGTTGACTGATTTTAAAATAGGTTTTTATTCTTAAAATCTGGTGTGACCACCTGTGCCTAGAAATAATTTCTACCCATTTTATTATTTTTTAAATACTATTTTATTGTGTTTAACGTGAAAGTTTACACAGCAAATTAGGTTCCCATTTAGCAATTTCTACACAAATTATTCAGTGATATTCATTACATTTTTCATAATACATCATCACTCTCATTCATTCCGTTCTGGCTGTACCATTTTCCCATTGCCTTTTACATCAAGCCAAAATCTCTGCTAGACTCTTCCAAGCCTCTCCAACCTTATTTATCACTGAATTCCAACCAACAAAAATCCTCTCATCCCACCAGCCTAGTCAGTGAATATCTCTACACAGGCTTTGCTCATTCTCAAAGATCATATAATTCTTTTCTTTTGTTTTATTTATGTAGTGGATTATGTTGATTGATTTTCAAATAGTTTTTATTCTTAAAATCCAGTGTGACCACCTGTGCCCAGAAATAATTTCTACCCATTTTATTATTTTTTTAAATCATATTTTATTGTTTTACTTTTACTTATTTGCTCATTTTTTTTTCACCCCATATGAAATGCTTTTCTTCTACCTTTTTCCCTACCTGGTAGAGTCTATCTCTTGAGTCCTGAATGAGGACCAAGCTTCTCCATGAGACTTCCTGACTTCCCAGCTCATACTAATCCATCCTTTCTCTCATAACTGTTTCAGTCTTACTCAGTTCTCTATGGCTAAGGTCATAATTTTTCTTTTGTTTTGTTATAGGGCCCAGAGATAAATCCCCTGAGAGAAGACCACATGCCATACTTTTTTTGGAAGTGACAATTTGTCAGTAGTATTTGCCTATCCAGTAACTGAATCAATTCCCTCCTTATATTTTGGGAAACCCCATTATGTGAATCTTGTTGGAGGATAAGTCTCCACCAATGGAAGCTGAAGGGCCAGGAGCTCTGATACTCCTTCTTTTCATGCTTGGGATATAGACATGAACAAACATCTAAGTTTAGCTAACCTGGAACTTTGAATTTTTCAGAGTTTTGCAAAGATGGAGGAAGAGTTGATAAATTGTACAGGGTGACAGCAGTGGCACTGAAAGTCTAGCACAGGGATGAGTACCCACTAAAAGTACTGTTCATGACAACAAAGGAATAAAGTCAGCCATGGTGTCTTAGGAGTCTCTTCGTGGTGCAAACAATTAAGTGCTTGGCTACTAACCAAGAGGTTAATGGTTTGAATCCACCCAGAGTTACCTCAGAAGAAAGCCCTAGTGATCTACTTCTGAAAGATCACAGCCATTGAAAACCTTATGGAGCATAGTTCTACTCTGACACACATGGGGTTGCCATGAGTCAGAATCAACTTGATGGTAACTAATTTGGCGTGTCCTAACCTGACTGTTGCTGTGGTGTCACCTCAATTCTATGTTCTTGCCTGGACACATTTGATGGAATTATTCAATTAGCCTCATTTTCTGGCCTTTTTGTCAATTCTGCAAACTTCTTGATAACCTTGTAACAAACTTCAAGTTAGTCAGAGTTGGTTTCCGTTGCTTGCAGTCAAGAATCCTGTCTGCTACATTTCACATGGTCTAGCACATGCTGAACTCAATTAAGGTGTATTGACTCTCCCTGGACCTGAGTCAAATTATCCAGCTCCTATAGGGTGTTTGAATGAGTTGTCAGACTAAGATTGTTTGAACCATGGCACAACAACTATTTGAAAAGTGAGAGATTCAATTACCTAATTCACTTAAGTTGTCAAGTTGTTTTAGGTAGCTTCCTTCTAGAATTGATGGTGTGACTAGATACGTGTAGACATATGCTGTACATGAGAGGCTTTGTGCCAGATTGCCCCCTATAAAACTATTGGGTAATTGGGAATGGGGGGGGGTGCTGGTTCTTTAGCTTCAAAAATTTTCATTGTGTGTTTGATCATGAAGATCTGACCTGGAGGCCTGCCAGACCCAGTGGTTAGTGTTATCTAAGATCAGGTTGGGGATTTTATTTTTACCATACTTACCAGATAGTAAGTTAGTCTGCTTCTGTCTCATGGATGCTGGCAGAAGGTACAAGACTCCTGGGCTAGAGGCAAAGACTTCAGAATTCATGACACGTACTTATCCTAAAAGATTATTTATTGCTTACATAAAATCAAAATTTAACTGGGCATCATATATTTTTATTTGCTAAATTTGTCAAATCTGGGCACAGAATGCTGCATGAACATCACCATATTTGTGTTAGTTGGTGATCAGGGCCATTTACCCTTGTCATACCCTGTAAGACACATAAGAACATGAGAGAGCTGGGGGAAACATTTCTTTTTCTAATACTCAGTAGCAGCAGTAATGATAACCCTATGGGGCAGTTCTACTCTGTCCTATAGGGTCACTATGAGTCGGATGACTTGATGGCACAGTAATGATGGAGATATGGCTAATGCACTGACCACAGCAACTCTTCCTGCTGAGTATCAGAAGATAAAGCAAAAAGGCAAGCTTGGCATTATGGATTGAATTGTGTCCCCCAAAAATGTGTGTCAACTTGGGTAGGATATGATTCTCAGTATTGTGTGATTGTCTACCATTTTGTCATGGCGTGTGATTTTCCTATGTGTTGTAAATCCTGCCTCTATGATGTTAATGAAGCAAAATTACAGGCAGTTATGTTAATGAGGCAGGACTCAATCTACAAGATTAGGCTGTATTTTGAGTCAATCTCTTTTGAGATATAAAAGAAAGAAGCAAGCAGAGAGACAGGGTTACCTCATACCACCAAGAAAGTAGTGCCAGGAGGAGAGCTGGTCCTTTTGACCCGGGGTCCCTGTGCTGAGAAGCTCCTAGACCAGGGGAAGACTGATGACAAGGAACTTTCCACAGAACCAATAGAGAGAAAAAGCCTTCTCCTGGTGTTGGCATTCTAAATTTGAACTTCTAGCCTCCTAGACTGTGAGAGAATAAATTTTTCTTTGTTAAAGTCACCCACTTGTCATATTTTTTACAGTAGCACTAGATAAGTAAGACACTTGGTGAAAAAGGAAAGGCCCAGCTGGTAGTTTAAGTTGGTCTTCTGAGAAGCACTCACCAAGATGGGGTTAAATGTGCAAGGATTTTATTAAGGACAATGCCTGTGTGAAAGGAAATAGGGAGCCAGGGAAGGTTGCAAGAGACATTAGTCTGCAATGCAAGTCTAATCCTGTGGGGAGTCCTTGAGCCAAAGTTAGCCAACAAAGGAATCCTGTGTTGCCCAGGAATAAGTCTTCCTTAGTATTTTCCCTGCACGCAATCCTTGGCAGGTGTAGTCTTGGTACTAACACAGCAATGATTTCAAAGCTCAGCACCTCTGCCCATTATGCTGCCTGCAGTAGAAGTTCTGAGTCATATTCTCATGGTCACTGCATGAATGTTGAAGTATGAGGGCAACATAAACCATGAACTCTCTGAGGGATGCTTCTATTCACATATGTATCCTTGGACATCTAGTACAAGGCTTGGCATATAGTAGATGTGTTGAGTAAATGAATGAATAAATGAATGAATGAACAGACAAATGATGCATGATGAAAGTGCAAGAGCTGAATCAGATTCTACATAACTAAGTCATCTTTATGAACAGTGCAGAAATCAGGGAAAGCTGTGTGATAAACAGTGAGGAATTGCCAGTATCTTCATACAGGTGAAATTAGCTCCTAGAAAGATGTATCAATGAGGATGTCTTACTATGGTCAGATGGCCCTCTTCCATGAGGTTCAAGATGAGTTTTTAAGGGCCCTCTTTTGGTTTCTTGGGTCTGGCTGATAGCAGAAAGGCTCAATTGTTGTCCTATGTTATGGGATGTGGCAGTTGTCACACACCTTCTCGGACGGGTTTAGTTTCCAGACGCTCCCCCCGAGCCTGAACACAGAAGGAAGAAGAGGTTCATGAAGCATGAAGGGTGGCAGCTGTCTTGCTGATCCTAGTGTTCTCGTCAGGCTAAAGCAGTCATTCTTCCAAAACTCTCTTCTTTTCAGACCTAATCCAAGACTTCTTGTAATAACTCTTCCTTTACCACTTTAGTCCAACAACAAGAGCAGCAAGCATTTACGAAACTCCTACTACCAGGAATTTGCTAATACATTACTTTATTTAATTTTCCCAACGTTTTCTTGAGGCAAGTATTAATGTCTCCATTATGAAGAGAAGAAACAAAAGTTCAGAAATAATAAGTGGCTGGCCAAAAGTCAAACAGATAGTACAAAGAAGACCCAAGGCTTGAATTCAGGTATTTTTACAGTATGTCTAGTGCTCTTTCTGCTGAAGATCTCCTTGTTATACTCCTATAGTATTTTAAGTATTTTATTAACTTCTGCATTTGGTAATGAAATAGTCTCTGCTTGCCTTTTTCCTCAATGTAGAGCAATATAACAAAAACAAAGGAGTTCTGGAATAGAAAAACAGAGGCTCCTACCATACTGCCCTATTTTTTCTAATTATGTCATGTATTTTTTACTCCCAACAAGCTTGTAAATATGAACTTGTAGCAATACAAATTTCTATGCCACTTGGCCTAAGGTTCAAGCAGATTCAATAGTGCTCAGCATCTGTGAGCTAAGCATAATGCATGGGGACTTTGGCAAGCTCCAAAAAGAGAATCACAGCACAGACCCCCTAGGGTTTTATTGAAAAAAACTCTCGTTTATCTGAAAATAGCTATTTTTTCTTTTGAGAAACTACTCTTGGTTTGCTATGGGCCATAATAGAGACCACGTCCCCTGACCTTGGGGCACCAAGTGATCATGCTTTCTGAGCTGCCCATCAGAAAGTAGGTGTTAACTGATCCACCAAGACATGAAGTCGGGCTTGTGCAGCAATGATCTGCAAGCAAGTGAAAGTGGTATATATGAGATTGGGTTCAAGCAGGCCCTGAAGGAACAAGTAGTTTGCATAAGCAGATGACTCAGAGTCTCACAGAACCTCCACCAGTTTCACTGCCTCATCTCTTTCACCCCATACCTATGATATCTCAGTGGGCATTCCCTTCATCTAAGGAAAAATAACAACCTTGGGCCAGTTTACAAATGATCTGGCATGATATGCTGGCCTCAGCTGCTAAGTGGACTGCTGCAGCAATATAGTGCCACTTAGGAGTGTCATTGAGAGACATTGGGGAAGGGAAACCCTTCCAGTGGGCAAAATGTCAAGAGTGCACCCATTGTCCACGTTGGAACAAATACCAGAGAGATAGATTCATGAGCAATAGCTAATTGTTTATCTGGATGGTCAGGAACTGGAAAGAAGCAGCTTCAAGTACTGGTGACAAGAGAGTCTGGGAAAAAGGTTTGTGCAGGGACCTCTCAGAATGGGCACACAGCGTGAAGATATTTGTGGCCCGTGTAAATGTTCCCCAACAGGCATCTCCTATAGAAGAGGCTCTTACTAATTAGATAGACAAGATATCCTCTCCTGTGGATTTCAGTCAGCCTCTTTCTCAGCCACACCTGTGTTTGCACAATAGGTTCAGGTACAAAGAAGTCATATTTTCAGGGATGGGGTTATACATAAGTTCAACAACATTGGCTTCTCACCAAGGCCGATCAATTTACTGCTGCTACTGAGTGCCCAACCTGCCTATCAGGGAGTCTAATGCTGGGTCAGTCCCTGATAAAGCATCATTCCCTGAAGGGGCAGGCGGCAGCCACATCTAGTTGTAGGCTAATTACATTAGACCCCTTTCATCAATGATAGGGCAGCACTTTATCCTCATTGTATTAGGTCTTAATCTGGATACTGAGTTGTCTTCCTCATTTTTCAGTGCTTCAGCCAGCCCCACCTTCTGTGGATTTACAAATGCTCTTATGGCATCCCATACAACTTGGTTAGAAGAAACCATGTTGTAACTTGGTTAGACATAAACCAAATACTCATTTGACGGCAAAAGGAATGTGTCACTGGGCTCATGTCCATAGAATTCACTGCTCTAAGTATGCACTCATCATCTAGAAGGAGCTAGTCTTACAGGTATTAGAGTGGCTTATTAAGAGATTCAGGCACAACACTAGCACTCATCAATGTTCTGTGAATAGGCAGCTGTTCTATAGGATGTGGTTTACATTTGAACCAGTGATAAAGTTAATCAAGAGATGGAAATAGGAGCACCTCCTCTTCCTATTATACCTCATAACCCATTCACAAACTTTTGCTTCCTGTTCTCAGAATTTTGAGATCTGAAGGCTTAGAGTTCTTGGTTCTCAAAGGGGAAAATGTTTCTATTAGGAGACACAATCATTTCATTTAATTGGAAGCTGAGATTGCCATCTTGTCATTTTGGGCTCCTCATGCCTATGAACCAACAAGCAAAGAAAGGGGTTACTGTCAAGATGCAAGTGATCAAGTCCAGCTTTCAAGAGGATCTAGGGTTCCTGCTGAACAGTGGGGAAAAGGATTATTTCTGGAATCCAGAAGATTCTCTGGAGTGATTTTTAGTGTTTCTACATCCAGTAGCCACCACATGTCTGTCAGTTTGTCATACTATGGCTTGCATATTGGTGTGATAGTAGAAGCTATGTAACTGGCATTTCAAATACTAGCAGGGTCACTCACGGTAGACAGGTTTTAGTGGAGCTTCCAGACTAAGACAGACTAGGAAGAAGGATATGGCAGTCTACTTCTGAAGAAAATTGGCCTGTGAAAACCTTATGAATAGCAGCAGAACTTTGTCTGATACAGTGCCAGAAATGAGCCCCTCAGGTTGGAAGGCACTCAAAATACGATTGGGGAAGAGCTGCCTCCTCAAACTAGAGTCAACCTTAATGATGTGAATGGAGTAAAGCTTTTGGAACTTTCATTTGCTAATGCGGCACAACTCAAAATGAGAAGAAACAGCTGCAAACATCCATTAAGAATCAGAATGTGGAATCTACAAAGTATGAATCTAGGAAAATGAGAAATGGTCAAAAATGAAATGGAATGCATAAAGATCAATATACAAGGCATTAGTGAGCTGAAATTGACTGGTATTGGCCATTCTGAATTGGACAATCACATGCCAGAAATGACAAATTGAAGAGGAATGGTGTTGCATTCATCGTCAAAAAGAACATTTCAAGATCTATACTGAAGTACAATACTGCCAGTGATAGGATAATATCCAAACGTCTATAAGGAAGACCAGTTATTTTGACTATTATTCAAATACACACCAACCACTAAGGCCAAACACGAAGAAATTGAAGATTTTTACCAAATTCTGCAGTCTGAAATTGTTCAAACATGCAATCCGGATGCATTGATAATTACTGGTAACTGTAATACAAAAGTTGGAAACGAAGAAGGATCAGCAGTTGGAAAGTGTGGCTTTGGTGATAGAAATGACGCTGGAGATTGCATGACAGAATTTTGCAAGACCAAAGACTTCTTCATTGCAAATACCTTTTTTCAACAACATAAATGGCAACTATACATGTGGACCTTGCCAGATGGAATACACAGGAATCAAATGTATGTGGAAAGAGACAATGGAAAAGCTCGATATCATCAGTCAGAACAAGACCAGGGATCGACTGCTGAACAGACCATCAATTGTGCATATGCAAGTTCAAGTTGAAGCTGAAGTAAATTAGAGCAAGTCCGCCTGAGCCAAAATACAACCTTGAGTATTGCCTTAGTTATCAAGTGCTGCTGTAACAGAAATACCACAAGTGGATGACTTTAACGAACAAAAATTTATTCTCTCAGAGCCCAGGAGGCTAGAAGTCTGAATTCCGGGAGCCAGATCCAGGGGAAGGCTTTCTCTCTCTGTTGGCTCTGGGGGAAGATCCTTGTCATCAATCTTCCCCTGGTCTAGGCACTTCTCAGTGCAGGGATCCCAAGTCCAAAGGACACACTCCACTCTTGGCTCTGCTTTCTTGGTGATATGATGTCCCTCTCCTCTCTGCTCAATTTTGTCTTTTATATCTCAAAAGAGATTGACTCAAGATACAACCTAATCCTGTAGGTTGAGTATTGCCTCATTAACATACTGCCTATAATCCTGCCTCATTAACATCACAGAGGTTAGGATTTACAACACATAGGATAATCACATCAGATGACAAAATGGTGGTCAACCACGCAATACTGGGAATCATGGCCTGGCCAAATTGACACACATTTTTGGGGGACATGATTCAAGTCATAACAAGTATATCCCACCTGAATTTAGAGACCATCTCAAAAATAGATTTGATGCATTGAACACTAATGACCCAAGGCAAGATGAGCTGTGGAATGACATAAACGACATCATACATGAAGAAAGCAAAACGTCATTAATAACACAGAAAAGAAAGAAAAGATCAGAATGGATGTCAGAAGAAACTCTGAAACTTGCTCTTGAATGCAGAGTAGCTAAAGCAAATGGAAGAAATGATGAAGTAAAAGAGCTAAACAGAAGATTTCAAAGGGTGGCTCAAGTAAGGTATTATAATGAAATGTGCAAAGACCTGGAGTTAGAAAACCAAAAAAGGAGAACACGCATAGGCATTTCTCAAGGTGAAAGCACCGAAGAAAATATTCAAGCCTTGAGTTGCAATATTGAAGGATTCTATGGGGAAAATAATGAATGACACAGGAAATACCCAAAGTGGATGGAAGGAATACATGGAGTCGCTGTACCAAAAAGGCTTGGCTGACTTTCAACCATTTCAGGAGGTAGTATATGATCAAGAGCTGATGGTACTGAAGGAAGAAGTCCAAGCTGCACTGAAGGCATTGGCAAAAAATAAGACCCCAGGAATTGACAGAATATCAATTGTTTCAACAAACAGATGCAGTGCTGGAGATGCTCACTAGTCTATGCCAAGAAATCTGGAAGACAGTTACCTGGCCAACCGACTGGAAGAGATCCATATTTGTGCCCATTCTAGTGAAAGGTGAGCCAACAGAACGTGGAAATAATTGAACAATATCATTAATATTACACACAACTAACATTTTGCTGAAGATCATTCAAAAATGATTGCAGCAGTACATCGACAGGGAACTTCCAGAAATTCAAGCCAGATTCAGAAGAGGACGTAGAATGAGGGATATCATTCCTGATGTCAGATGGATCTTGGCTGAAAACAGGGAATACTAGAAAGATGTTTACCTGTGTTTTATTGACTATGCCAAAGGCATTCGACTGTGTGGATCATAACAAATTTTGGATAACATTGGGAAGCATGGGAATTCCAGAACACTTAATTGTGTTCACGAGGAACCTGTACATAGACCAAGAGGTAGTCATTTGAACAGAACAAGGGGATACTGAACGGTTTAAAGTCTGGAAAGATATGATTCAGGGTTGTATCCTTTTACCATACTTATTCAATCTCTATGCCGAGCAAATAATCCAAGAAGATGGACTATATGAAGGAGAACGTGGCATCAGAATTGGAGGAAGACTCATTAACAACTTGCTTTATGAAGATGACATAACCTTACATGCTGAAAGTGAAGAGAGTTTGAAGCACTTACTGATGAAGATCACAGACTACATCCTTCATTATGAATTACATCTCAACATAAAACAAAACAAAACAAAGATCCTCACAACTGGACCAATAAGCAACATCATGATAGATGGAGAAAATATAGAAGTTGTTAAGGATTTCATTTTACTTGAATCCACAATCAATGCCCATGGAAGCAGAAGTCAAGAAATCGAATGACTTATTGCACTGGATAAATCTGCTTCAAAAGACCTTTTGAAAGTGTTAAAAAGCAAAGATGTCACTTTGAGGACTAAGATGTGCCTGACCCAAGCCATGGTACTTTCAATCACTTTGTATGCATGTGAAAGCTGGACAATGAATAAGGAAGACTGAAAAATTGATGCCTTTGAATTATGGTGTTGGCAAAGAATATTGAATATGCCATGGACTGCCAGAAGAACGAACAAATCTGTCTTGGAAGAAGTACAGCCAGAATGCTCCTTAGAAGCAAGGATGATGGGACTTCATCTCACGTACTTTGGTCATGTTATTAGGAGGGACCAGTCCCTGCAGAAGGACATCATGCTTGGTAAAGTAGAGGGTTATCGAAAAAGAGGAAGACTCACAAAGAGATGGATTGACACAGTGGCTGCAACAATGGACTCAAAAATAACAACAATTGGGAGGATGGCACAGGACTGGGCAGCGTTTCATTCTGTTGTACATAGGATCATTATGAGTTGGAACTGACTCAACGGCACCAAACAACAATAACATGTCCAGTAGGAAAATGTAAGGAAAGAATACAACAATCCAATAAGGGCAGGGCAATTAAGCCCTCAGGCACACTCAACCCCAATAGAGTTTTGGGTTCTTTTTCTGGGGAGTAAATCAATGGACTGGGCAATGGAAGAAGGAAGTTAAAAATATCAAATATACTCTTGTTATATGAAGACTGAAACAGTAAGCACATCTTCTTTTCTAGTTATGCACCTGTTTGTAGATATTAATTATTTTTCCTCTCTCTCTCTGCTAGTATTTAACATAGGGAGTGTTGATGATAATTAACTTTACAATTCCATCCTTAGCTTGCAGAATTCCTAAACAGGATTTGGATTGAACTAGAAGAGGAATTAACATTACTCAGAAATAGATATCTTGACCGATGGGACTCTGTTACTCTCTTTTGGGGAGAGAGTGGGCTCTCTTGATTTTTACAACGAATAGTTGCATTCTGCTGGTAAGGGGAAGAGTTGTTACTGTTTTGTGTGGAAGTTTAAATATGGGTAAAAGATAAGTAAGCAAAGCGGTGAACTGTCCCAGATAGTGTCTATTGTCTCTCAGCTACATATTTGTTCCCTTATTTCCTTCACTTCACCTTTGAAAAGTGCTGAAAGCTTCCAAACTCCATTTTTCAGACTCCATTATCCTTTGGCTTCCTGCTCATTTCTGCTTAAGGGAGATTGGAAGATGAGAAGAAGGGAGAAATCACATTCTTCCTGCTTTCTGCAGCATCTCTGGCAGTGGCAGGGGCGTTAGTAGCAGCAGTGGGGCACAGGCTCCTGGTTACCTCTCTGAGCTTGCAGCACGGTTCCTCCAGCAGCAGTGGCACTGCCCTGAGCAGCTCAGCATTTAGTGCAGGCTTGGGGTTCCAGGTTAGGAGTGACAGCAGTACTCTGATCTGTGGGTGACAGTTCTCCCTTTTTCTCTCCTGCCATCATCCCATCCCCCGGTTTTATTTTTCTTTTGTCCTTCAAGCCATTGCAGCCCATTTAAAGCCACTTCCCTACACTACATTCCTTTTTGGATCGAGGTATTTAGAGTTATGTCTGCCTGGCTGGGCATTGGCAGCTACATGTACTGTGGCAGGTTCTTAATTTAGAAGCCTGTGGATTGTAGCCCAGGGCTCAGCATGTACTGGATGAATAAGAAATGCTTATTTAAAATGAATTAAATTGTTGCTGGAGATTCATAGATACCGGCACAGGATAAAATTATCCTAAAATAAATGGGAATCAGAAGCACTGGGAAATATCACAGGAAAACTTTCTTAAGCCAAGAATAAAAAAAAGGTGGTATTAGGTAATACATTATGTATAGCTTAGAAGATGAGGCAGTGGAAGATAGATAATTGTACTGAAAAAGTTTTTTTTTAATTTTCAGTACACTTTCATTCATAAAGTTCACTCAAATTGTCATTCTTGTCTATAAATCTCCCCAATTGATTAAATGAAATACAATATCGCATTCATAGGAGATGAGCATTTTAGTAGTGTGAGCAGAAAAGTAAAAATGGATATTCTATAATCATTGATTCAACAATACTTATTATCTGTTATGTGTAAAGTACAGAGCTTTAGACATACACTACTAGAGTTAAAATGACCTTCCAGATATAGTGCATTGTCTAAAAGTAATGATTCTCCAAGGAATCTTAAAACATCTCATTTGGAATCTATGGGCTGGATTTTTCAGTCTCTCTCAAGCATAAATCCTGAGAGCTGCTCGCATCTAGGATATGAATTGAAAAGATTTGAGGCCAATGGATACTTATATTGTTATTTGGTTTACTGGCAGATATTGCTTCATTTCATTACTCTCATTTCAGGAGCTACTATAGGGAGACCAATCGCTCCCCTTCTTCCGTTACTAAAGGGGGCATGCTGGATAAGTGACTTGCTCAAACTGTAGCTAAAGCAAACCTGCTAGAAGATTTAGTGGTTCCAAGTTGCTGAGTTTCTGGCTTTAGGGATCTGTGATGCAGTATTCACTAGTAGAGTCAGGACCAATTGTTAGCCTGTGTTGCCCACTAAATCAAAGCAACAAAGGCTCCTTGGGGGGTGGGGGGGAATGCAAGCAATTTTTTAAAAAAGGCAGTCCTACCTTACAGAACTTAAAATATGAGGAGGCAGAGCAGAAATATGAAAGGTTAAATTACAACATAATTTAAGTAATTGCTCAAACATGAGTAGAAAAGGTTTCAAAAGGCAGTGCTACAGTCCCTCAAACGGAAAGTACAAACAATAAATGCTTATCCTCCAGGTAGATATCATCAGGGAAGCCCTTTTAGAAGAGATGGATTTAAGCTGGGTTGCAAAGGATGGGATAAACAGAAGGCATTCTATGGGCGGATGCGGGAGAGGAAATTGTGTCTTGGCAGTGAGCACAAAATTCTGGCAGAAGTGTTGACTGGATATAGGAGGAAAAAGAGATAAGTTTGGAAGGCAGGCTTGAGGTCAGCTGGTAGAGGGCATTGAAAACCAGGCTAAGACATCTGTACTTCATTTTATAGGCTATATATTGCTACTGAAGAGTTGCCTTCCAAACGATATTTGTGATAAATTAGTTTGGTGGGGTATGTAGGGTAGATAATATGGGCAATGAGCCTATAGACTGGGCAGCTAGCTAGAACTAGGATAATTCCTCAACCCAAGTTATTTCTGTGAGTTCTACTTTATCAAGGACCATGCAGTCTCCCTGTGTTGATTTCTCTTAAATGCTGTCTGCATGACGTGAACAGTATTGGCCAATAGGAAAAACAAAACAAAACAAAAAAAAAACGAAGGCATTATGAAGTCCAAATCTCAATAGAAAAATTTAAAAATATAATCCAGTGTTTGTAATTGTTGTGCTTAGCTAAATTTAGTGAGACCATTTCTTTGAAAAGATGAGTCCTTGAGCACCCACCGCTACACGTTGGCTTGTTTTGCCATCCTCCTCCTTCTTAAGGAACCGTGGTGGTCAATGATTAAGCACATGGCTGCTAACCAAAAGGTTGGCAGTTCAAATCCATCAGCTGCTCCATGAGGAAAAAAGACCTAGCAATCTGCTTCTGTAAAGATTACAGCCAAGAAAATCCTACTCTGTCCTATAGGGTCTCCATGGATTGGAATTGACTTGACAATGACACCCAGCAACAAGAACCTTTTCTTAGCGCAGTCCATCCTCCTGGCCATTCTGGCAGCACCTACTGAGGCCTCCTGTATGAGTTAGGGTGGAGGCTCTGTGGGGGTGAGACTTGAAAATTCTATGCCATAAATGAAGATGGCCCAGGACAATGACAATAATGATAACATCTATAACTTTCTTTCTGAGGACTAGGAACTGTTTTAAATACTACAATTTGCACTGCCCAGAGACTCCTTTCTAAATATTAACAAGCATCAATTCATTTTTTTCCCTCATTGGATTTGAGGTGATTCTGAAACCCATTGCTATCAAGTCGATTCTGACTCATAGCGACCCTATAGGACAAAGTGGAACTGCCCCGTAGGGTTTCCAATTAGTGGCTGGTGGGTTCAAACTGGTGAGCTTTTTGGTTAGCAGCTGAACTCCTAACCACTGTGCCACCAGGGCTCCGTGAGGTGATTACTACCCTCCTATTACAGAGAAAGACGCCAGGCTTTGAGAGATTAAGAAAATGGTCATGGTCACTCAGCTGGTAAGCGGCTACCAGAATTTAAATTTAAATTTGTCTGACTGCAAAGCCTTATCTAACTCTTAACCAATATCCTATTCTCTCTCCTCCTGTGAGTAAGCATATGATCACAGAGTTGCAGAGCGTTAGTATTAGAAGTGCTGTTAGAGATCATCTAGTTTAGGGATGAGGTTTGCTTTCACCCCAAGGCCCGACAGTGCATTTTTAGCTGACCTAGGGCTGGCGTCCTGGGCTTCTTGATGAAGTTATTTTTTGCAGCACTTTAGTTTTGCAAAGGCAAAGATAGTATATAGAGAGGATTTTATTGCCTTTATTAATTTTTTAAGAGCAAAGAGATTTCTAGGAAAAAGAGCATTTCAAACGTCAAGGCTGATGCCTTGTGGGAAGAGCAGAGAGAATGATTTATGGGGACTGGAACAGAAAACTTCGTTTAAGAATGATAATAAGAGGAATAAAATATTGTGTCTTGGCTGGCTGTATGCCAATGCTCGTTGATGTGAGCCCTGGATAGGGAGAGTTTAAGGGTATGTTCAAGTTGTACAGGGGGACTGAGACGGTCATTTGGCAGGAAGAACAGAAAATTTTAAAGCCAGAGTGAAAGCAAATTAGGAGCTCTTTGGTTAGTTTTAAAGCTGGAAGCCCACTTAATTTATTTACCTGTCAGCAGATGTATTTTGAGCCCTCGCTATGTCCCAGGCACTGCACTAGACACTGAGCTTCAGCATGAAATCTGACAGACATGGTCCCAGCATGGAGCTCACAGCTTACTTGTGGAGACAGATATTGGCCAAATAATTACAAATTATTTATGTAATTACAATTTAATAAGTGCTATGAAGCAGCTGGCTCAGTCTGGGACCTGTTAAGTATTTTGGATTTGATCCTAAGAACAATAAGAAGTCATTGCAGGGGTTTAAACAGGAAGTGACATGATTGATTTGGTGGGAAACCAGGGAGAGATTTGGGTCAAATCCTAGGTAGTAATGATTAGTTGTCACTTGCTGGCCTGGTTCTTTTGCCTGAATGCTTTGGACACCCAGCAGGAATAGCTGTGAACAAAACAGGATTCAAGATTTCTGATCCTGACCAGACCCTCATCCAAATCATAACCAGCACCTAGCATAGCTGGAAGGACAGAAACATCTGCCCAGGGACCTACGATTTGTGCAGGGGTCTCTTCCAGATCCTGCCAGCATGTGACAAGATGCTCTTCTCTTTGGTGAATTACCATTAGAAGAGAGTGGGTACTTATGGTAGGATAAGTTTTCAAGGAAGACAATGACAAGCAGTCATTTCTAGGGCCAGAGCAAAGTTGGTCTGGACTGTCTCTTACCTGTGGGCAATTTCCCCAGTGAAAGAGGCAGAATCTGACTTGGTGAAAATAGAGATTGACTCCAAAGGCCAGAGTGGATTCAGCTGAAGTAGAGAGAGCTCCAGTGTGTAGGCTATTAAGGTTGAACATGGCCTGGCATTTTTCACCCTGGTCTCTTTATTCCCTTTTGTCCTGTTCCTTAATTTAGCTGCCTGGCATTCCAGAAGAAATAGATTTAGGTGGGTACTACTGTGGTAGGGAAATTTTTAAAAAAGATGTCTACATTTCCAATAAGCTAGTGATGGCTATCCAAGACCCCAGGACTCAAGTTCAGAGAAAAACATGGCTTTCTGGAGAGGCACAATATAGCTGCTAATCCTGAGGAAAACGCTAGGCAGCACCTGGGACTGCAGTGGCACATAGGTTGGACAACCCTGTGATTTTTGTCTACTTAGAGAAATACCTCTAAAGATAGCTAATGCTCATATAGTGCTTGTTTTGTCACGCAACGCATATGAGTAAGTATTTCGCATATGTTAACTCACTTGATACAACAACTTCACTAAATAGATTCTATTATTATCATCCTCATTTTACAGATGAAGAAACTAAGGCACAAAGTGGATATTTCACAGCTAGGAGGTGGCCGCGCTGGGATTTGATCCCAGGTGGTCTGATGTCAAAGGCCATGAGGTCAACCACTCTACTATATGCTTCTCCAGAATGAAGAATCAGAGAGTAGGCTTGTGGTCATCATTTTTGGAGAGTGATTCATGTAAATGGTATGCACTCTATTCATAAGTCAGAGGAGGCTGACAGAGCACACACTAAATTTGGCTTTTGAAGTACCAGGGGCTCAGGGATCAAGGACATGGAGAGAATAATATCAAATATTGAAAATAGAATTTAAAAGTCATTTCCATATTTGGAAGAGATGCTAAAGGGAATAAGAGTTCTTAGAAATCGTCTGGAACCATAAGGACCACAATTCACATTACTAAAAGTTTTAAGTAATCAAAACTATTTCAAAGGCCCCTTTGTGAGAGAGGTGTCAGGTTCTGTAGTTGATGGATTCCTCATCCCCACCTCCCCCAACTGGAAAAAAAAAAAAAAAAAAAAAACACTGCGACAAATTAGCCCTTTATTGGGCAACATCTCCCAAATGAATTTTTAACCACAGCAAAAATTAAATTAGATTTGCTGATAGCCTGGCAAAGGAGAAAACATGAATTCTTTTTTACTTTTTTCCCCCCTCCATTTTCTAATTCCTTCTCCAAGAAACACCAAATGCCTATTATGATCCATGTATGTTACTAGAAATGTGTAGCCTTGAACTTCACTTATCTGTGGTATATGCAGCAAATAAGGGAATGAATGCTCGTTTTGGAAGCTGCTTCAGGGGTCACATTTGGTTCTGAAATTGCTTCTGTTTTGCAGATTCTGAGACTGGAAATTAGGATTTTTGGAAAAGTCTGACTCAGGGGTAAGTTATAGGGCTTCATGACCTGGTTTGCTGCTGAGGAGCAGACTCAAGGCCCAGGCACCTGGATAAAATCCTTTTTTGTTGGGGCCAAGCAGCAGCAGAAGAAAATGGAACTGGGATCTGTTCTGACATATATTTTACAATTCCTACTAGAGGCATATGGGGAAATTCATTTTGTAGGGCAACGATTTCTCTATGGGAATTGGGGATTGGTAATAGCAAAGTACATTTAAAATATAAAATTTTTATATGGTCATGAGATATTTTGTATCTGGAGCATATGGAATTAGCTTATCTGTTGAGTTTGGATGAATGAGACAATTGAGTGTAATCGAAAATGGAAAATGAATAAAATGGCTTCTTGACTCAGTATTTACTGTGACAATGGGATAAACTTAATTCAAAGATTTCTGGGAATAACAAAAATGACACATCCAAGGAGCACTGGTGGTGCAACAGTTGAGTGCTTGGCTGCTAACCGAAAAGTAGGCAGTTCAGATCTACCCAGTGGCTCTGCTGGAGAAAGAACTAGAGATCTGCTTTCATAAAGATTATAGCCAAGAAAACCCTACGGGGCAGTTCAACTCTGTCACATGAGGTTACTGCGAGTTAAAATCGACTCGACAGCACCAAACAACAACAATTAAAGTTTTCAGGGGCTGAATGTTTACCTCTTTTATTCCATGTGGGCTGACGAAGAGCATTCCAAAGCTAAAACCCTTGGCGTGACTGGGACTTCTAGCTAGGGTCTGAGCCCAATCCTTTCTTGTCCTAAGTGACTTCATCTTGGAGTTCTTCTTTGTCATTTAATGCAGCTTGTCATTTTTGCAAAGCCTTCCACTGTATCCTGACCTACCTAGATAGATGTAGTTCTGCTGCTAGAGGGAGCAGTTGCAGCTAGAAACAGCCAATGTTAAAAAGAGATAATTTAAGGCCTATGTAAGTGTTAGACAAAACTGTTACATATGTGAACAAACTACTATGTCAGTTCTCAGAAAAAGCCCCCTTTGCTTTCCCTTGAAAAATGTTTTTCTAGCCTGTGCCTAGGTCCTTACGAAGACTTGTACTTTTTTATAGCCTTGCTCTCAGCCTAAACTGAAGGGGGACCTAACCCTCCTTAAAACTTAGAATAAACTAATATTATGAAGTCATTTTTTCTCTCCTTAAACATTTCCATTTGTAATCACCCTAGAACTATTTTGTTTTATATTTAAACAGAGTCTTCCATCTTAATACTAAAGTAACTCAATTTAGCACAAACTACAGATGTCTAACCTGTTGCCGTTGAGTTGATTCTGACTTATAGCCACCCTATGGGACAGAGTAGAACTGCCCCATAGGGTTTCCAAGGAGCAGCTGGGGGATTTGAACTGCCGATCTTTTTGTTAGCAGCCGAGCTCTTAACCGCTACATCTAGATGCCAGAAAACCTGTGGTTTTAATGGTCAGCCAGAATCCTGTAACCTGGAGCCATCTTTGCAAAAGATGTCAACACCTGCCAGGACAATCACCCAAGGCATCACCACCTGTAGCTTTGTATATATTATCCAATCAAAATAGTTTTAACTGTAATCTGCTGCTTGCAGTATTTTTCTTCATAAGTCTTCGTGTTGCTGTAGCCCCCCTGGGACACACTGTTGGATTTCTCTCAGCATCATGTCTCCCCATTTTGCAGAACACTTCCCTTGTCGCAATAAAACTCTTATTTTTAAACCTAAACAGATGTGTGGGGGTTTACACTGATACATTTGGTGTCAGAAAACTTGGGATCCATAGGAGACTCCCTCTGATAGCCCCCAGAGAGCTGAGACAACAGTCTTTGGATTTGGCTGAGTCAATTGGACTCCCCCTTTTCTACAGACCTTTGGGGACATCTGGGTGAGTACCTATTAGATGGAGCCTCTGCTTGTTGCATCTGAAGTCCTCCGAGTTTTATTACTGCAGTATCCGTTCTTATTAGTTTATTTTCATTATTATTAGCTCATTTTCATTCTTAATTTGGCCTGAATTTGTTTTCCCTTTCTTCCTGTTTTGGTTTATCTTTATGAGAGCCTTGAGCTCCCTCTACTGGGACACCATTCAAGGAAACTGATTGCCCACCTGCAGGTTTGGGTTGAGTGTTTCCACCTGCAGGTCCAGACACTTTGGTTAAAATTGTTTGTCCACCTGAAAGTTCAGGGTAAGCATTACCACCTGCAAGTTCAGACACATTCTGATTCCGACTTTAGTGTACACTTTTAGTTAACATGGGAAATGGAGACTAACAAATCCAAGAGTGGAGAATACCCTTAGGGGACTTCTGCACAATTCATAATCAAACATTATGGTCCTGCTATTCGAAGGACAACGCAGAGTTGGACTTTTGCCTGTCTGTACTCTTTGAGTGTGTCTTCTAGTCTTTAACGTCTCTGAAATAGGTTAAAATTTGCATGCATACTCCCACTTTGGTGAGTGGCATCTGGGGTCTTAAAAATTTGCAAGCAGCCATCAAAGATGCATCAAATAGTCCCAATCCACCTGGAGCAAAGGAGAATGAAGAACATCAAAAAGACAAGGAAAATACTAGCCAAAGAGACAAAAGGGCCTCATAAACCAGAGACTCCATCAGCCTGAGACCAGAAAAATTAGATGATGCCCAGCACCACCAATGACCACCATGACAGAGAACTCAACAGAGAGTCCCTGAGGGAGCAAGAGAAAAGTGTGGAACAGAACTCAAATTCACGTAAAAAGACCAGACTTAATGGTCTGACTGAGACTGGAGGAACCCTCAAAGCCATAGCTCCCAGACACACAGCTCCTAGTCTGTTAACCCAGGACTAAAACCATTCCTGCAGACCACACTTCAGAGAAAGATTAGGTTGGATTATAAAACATAAAATAATACTCGTGAAGAGTGTGCTTCTTAGTTCAAGCAGATTCATGAGACCAAATGGAAGGCTCCTCTCCGGAGGCAGGATGAGAAGGCAGGAAGGGATAGGAGCTTGTTGAATAGACACAGAAAACTCAGGGTGGAAAGGAGGAGTGTGCTGTCACATTACAGGGATTGCAACTAGTGTGGAATAACAATATGTGTATAAATTTTTGAATGAGAAATTAATTTGAGCTGTAAACTTGCTACAAACACAAAAGAAACCATTTGAAACGTTTGGGTGTTTCCATTTTCTCTAATATCTTTTTATGAAAAATTCTGAAAACAAATACTAATTTTCTAATTTTTCTTAATCTACATTAAATATCCAGAATACATTATTTAAAGGTTTTGATTCAAAAAGAGCTACAATTTCTTTCTTTTTTTTTTCTCTGCACAGCTTAAAATCAGCAAAACAAGATAGGAAACTAAAGCACAATAGGAAAAAAAAAAAGATTTACAGCCTTTTCAGTTCATATTCAAACACTATTAGCTAAATATATTTAAAGTAATTGAGAATCTTAGTAATCGCCTTAAAGAAACTGGGTTCCCCATGTCTTTGTCTTATGTGAAGTTAAACATAAACATTTATATGGTTTTTCTATTTCTCTTTTTCAAGTTTCCTATCTCGTTTTGCTGATTTTAAGCTGTGCAGAGAAAAAAAAAAAAGAAAGACATTGTAGCTCTTTTTGAATCAAAACCTTTAAACAATGTATTCTAGATGCTTATGTAGATTAAGAAAAATTAGAAAATTAGTATTTGTTTTCAGGATTTTTCACAAAAAATATTACAGAAAATGGTAACCCCTTAAATGTTTCGAACGGTTTCTTTTGTAGTTTGTAGCATTATCAAAAGCTTTTCTTAACGTCTTAACAACATATGTGGTTTGTGTGGTTTTTCTGTTTAAGCATTATGTATGAGTTTCGTCTTATCTTAGAAAATCATAAATTAAACTTTCAATAACATAAAATCGTGTGTTTAAAAAAAGTGCACTAAAAAGATAAATTATTTATGTGATACAACAAGGCCTTTATTACTTCTTCACAGAATCCTATAACATGTAAAAGGAAAGATAATAATTTCTCACCGCCAGGTGGTATTATTCTAATTAGTTTAATGTTAAATAAGCACTTATATAGATTAAATGACTTAAATTAATAAAAGTCTTAAATTCAAATCAACTTTAAAACTTTAAAAACAAAACCTTTCTAAGTAATTTAAGCTAGATATTATATATGTACAGTGTGTTTTATTTAAAGAAAGAGTAATTGTTATTAATAAAAAGAAAAAAGACTATAAACTTCTTACCAAGAAAATAAGATAAATACTGAAGTTTTGAATAGAAAGTATAGATTATTTAAACAAACTTCAATAATAATTGTTTTATAATGTATAAGTTTGAACTAATTTCTAAGGCTTTTGGACAACTTACTAGTATTAAAATTACGTTAATAGACATTGATTTTAATTAAAGTTTCTAAGCTTTTACTGTGTATGTCACAGAAAAAGATTTTATATATATATATTTAAGTTTAGTAATAATTATAGTCATTTTGGTCACTTAAAAGGGTGTACTGTAAAGAATATGCAATAGAAACAAGAAATTTAAAGTGTTTATTAGAAAGGAATTTATATAATACAGTCAAAATTCTCATTTACTACAACTATGAATTTAATGAATTAATTTATAAAAAATTTCAATAGCCTTAATGTCAAATAACCAAGAGTTGAGTTTCTCGCTGTTAAACAAATATCATTTCTTGGTAACTTATAAGCCCCTAACAATAAGAAAAAGGTTTATTAAGTTTTAATTTCTGAGACTCATGAAGATTACATAAAAAGACCACAAAAGATTTGTTTCTGTTTTATAAAGAAATAAATACTGAAAAAATTTTAATAAACAAGTTAGATGAAATATGTTACATAATTTTAATTATTATGGTCCTGTAGTTTAACTGGGGAATTAACATCGTTAGTCATAAAAACTTTATTTCTATTCAAATGTATAGGCACATGGTAATATAGTGTGTTTTAAGACTATTATAAGTTATATCTAAATCTCTTTAAGAAACAGGGATACAGGCGGGGCCGAGATGGCAGAGTAGTCAGACACTTCCGGTGGACCCTCTTACAACAAAGACCTGAAAAAACAAGTGATTTGATTATATATGGCAATCTGGGATCCCTGAACATCAAAGGCAGAGTTGAAGAACCAGACTCAGTGGCAGGGGGAGGGAGAGATGGTTCGGAAGCATTGAGGAGTTGCCAGACCTGATCTGGCAAGAGCCTGAGCCCTTCAGGCCTGAGCAGCTCATGGGTGAGCGGTGAGGCAGGCAAGCAGCTATGCCTGGGAGGCAAGTTTTCTGCACCAGGAGAAACCCAGCTCCAGAGAGTCTACACAGACTACCCAGCACCAGTGAGAAACAGCGAAAGATAAGTGATTGCATATGGCCTACCGCATGGATAAAAAACACCCTCCTTAGGGAAAAACCTCTCTCCCACTTACCTCCCCACTCCCTGCTCTGCACTGGATCCCAGACCAGCTTCAGCAATTGCCGAGTCCCCTGGGCTGGAAGTAGGATCTGTCACAAGCCCAAAGCCATTCTCTCTGCCTTGGAGAGTGAATTAACAAACAAGGGAAAAAATAAAATGCTGGCTCCCCTAAGCCAGGAACCCAGGGTAGGCATAGCTCCTTTGCCTAGGAACAGGCATAAGGGATCCACAGACGTTGAGTGCCTTTAGCCCTGCATAGACTTGTGTGGGCCCATCTCAGCAGCATAGGCCCTCATTACTGCAGTACAATAGGGTATATACCGGAACTCTAACTTCAACTGTTTCAGCTGTGAAGTGACAGGTCCTTGACATTTGACACTGATCTGCCCATTAAGCAGGGTCTTCACCTACCCACATTAAGGGCCTGAGGACTGGTGGCTCCACTCACGCCACCTAGTCACCTGCAATAGGGGCCCATGAATAAGAGGTGCCCCCCAGTCCTTGCAGTCAATAGGATTGGGTGCTCATAGTCTGGCTGCAAAACCTACCCACCTATGCGCTCTAGGGAACAGGGATAAGCCTTCCTCCTGGACACTCGGGTGTGGCTGTCAGCCCCCTGCTTTGCTCAGAGTGTGTCCCTCTGCTGCAGCCAGATGCCTGTGCCTTCACCAATCACCCAGGCCTATCTAGGACTGTAAGTGAGAGCCTACACCACACACTTAGTGGCTATCTAGCTGGGACCTGAGCTGAATCCATACAGCAGGAGTGGATGGACTCCTGAGCTCTCATACCTAGTAACAGGTCTAACCATCTGGTGACAGGACATTAGAGCTTCAAAGCTAGCTCATAAGAGCAGCCTCTTTGGGCATATCAAAACAAAACAAGAAGCTAGGACACAGTAAGCAAACATAAAATAAATAAATATAGTAACTTATTGATGGCTCAGAGACAATAGTCAATATCAAAACACATAAACAGGCAATCCATAATGGCTTCAGCAAGCTCCCAAAATAAAGAATCTAGAAATTTTCCAGAGGAGGCAAATTTCTTGGAATTACCAGAGGCAGATACAAAAGATTAATATACAGAACTCATCAAGATATTAGGAAGGAAATTAATCAAAACGCAGAACA
>NW_004444027.1:2818285-2865473 GCF_000243295.1 Trichechus manatus latirostris
AGGAAATCACCAAATCAATACTATTTACAATAGCCCCCAAGAAGATAAAATACTTAGGAATAAATCTAACCAGAGACATAAAAGATCTATACAACGAAAACTACAAGACACTACTGCAAGAAACCAAACAGACCTGCATAAGTGGAAAAACATACCTTGTGAAAATGTCAATTCTATCCAAAGTGATGTATAGATACAGTGCAATCCCGATCCAAATTCCACCAGCATTTTTTAATGAGATGGAGAAACAAATCACCAACTTTATATGGAAAGGGAAGAGGCCCCAAATAAGTAAAGCATTATTCAAGAAGAACAAAGTGGGAGACCTCACACTACTTGATTTTAGAATCTATTATACTGCCGTGGTAGTCAAAACAGCCTGGTACCTGTACAACAACAGATACATAGACCAATGGAACAGAGTTGAGAATCCAGACATATATTCATCCACCTATGAGCGCTGATATTTGACAAAGGCCCAAAGTCTGTTAATTGGGGAAAAGATAGTCTCTTTAACAAATGGTACTGGCATAACTGGATATCCATCTGCAAAAAACTGAAACAAGACCCATACCTCACATCATGCACAAAAACTAGCTCAAAATGGATCAAAGACCTAAATATAAAATCAAAAACGATAAAGATCATGGAATAAAAAATAGGGACAATGCTAGGAGCCCTAATACATGGCATAAACACAATATGAACCAATGCACAAGCACCAGAAAAGAGACTAGATAAATGGGAGCTCCTAAAAATCAAACACATGCTCATCAAAAGACTTCACCAAAAGAGTAAAAAGACAACCTACAGACTGGGAAAAAAATTTTGTCTATGACAAATCCAATCAGAATCCAATCTCTAAAACCTACAAGATACTGCAAAAGCTCAATGACAAAAAGACAAATAACCCAATTAAAAGTGGGCAAAGGATATGAACAGGCACTTTCACAAAGAAGATATTCAGGCGGCTAACAAACACATGAAGAAATGCACATGATCATTAGCCATTAGCGAAATGCATATCAAAACTACAGTGAGATATCATCTCACCCCAACAAGGCTAGCCTTAATCCAAAAAACATAAAATAATAAATGCTGGAGAGGTTGTGGAGAGACTGGAACACTTATACATGGTTGTTGGGAATGTAAAATGGTACAACCACTTTGGAAATAGATTTGGCGCTTCCTTAAAAAGCTAGAAATAGAACTACAATATTATCCAGCTATCCCACTCCTTGGAATATATCCTAGAGAAATAAGAGCCGTCACACGAATAGATACATGCACACCCATGTTCATTGTAGCACTGTTCACAATAGCATAAGATGGAAACAACCTAGGTGCCCATCAATGGATGAATGGATAAACAAATATGGTATATCCACACAATGGAATACTATGCAATAATAAAGAACAACGGTGAAGCCGTGAAACATCCTATAACAAGGAGGAAGCTGAAGGTCATTATGCTGAGTGAATTTAGTCAGAGACAGAAGGACGAATATTGTATAAGACCACTATTATAACAACTCAAGAAAAGGTTTAAACACAGAAGAAAACATTCTTTGATGGTTATGAGGGTGGAGAGGGATGGTGAGAGTTATTTACTAACTAGATAGTAGATAAAAATTATCTTAGGTGAAGGGAAGGACAGCACGCACTACAGGGGAAGTCAGCACGACTGGACTAAACCAAAGCTAAAAAGTTTCCTGAATACAATCAAACACTTTGAGGGACATAGTCACAGGGATAGGGGTCTGGGGACCATGCATTCAGGGGACATCTAGGTCAATTGGCGTAACAAAGCTTATTAAGAAAATGTTCTGCATCCTCCTTTGGTGAGTGGCATCTGGGGTCTTAAAAGCTTGCAAGCGGCCATCTAAGATGCAGCAATTGGTCCCAACCCCCTGGAGTAAAGGAGAATGAAGAACACCAAAGACACGAGGGAAGTATTAGCCCAAGAGACAGAAAGGGCCACATAAACCAGAGATTTCATCAGCCTGAGACCAGAAGAAGTAGATGTGCCCAGCTACCACCAATGACCACCCTGACAAGGAGCACAACAGAGAGTCTTGGATAGAGTAGGAGAAAGGTGGGGAGCAGAACTCAAATTCCAGTAAGAAGACCAGACTTAATGGTCTGACCGAGACTGGAGGAACCCTGGAAAGCTCTATCAGCCCAGAACTAAAACAATTTCCGAGGCCAACTCTTCAGACAGAGATTGGACTGGACTGTGGGACAATAAAGTGATACTCATGAGGAGTGTGCCTCTTAGCTCAAGTAGATACAAGAGACTAAATGGGCAGCTTCTGTCCGGAGGTGAGATGGGAAGGCAGAGAGGGTTAGGAGCTGGTAAATGGATACGGGGAATCAGGGGTGGAAAGGAGGAGTGTGCTGTCACAGTATGGGGAGAGCAATTAGAGTCACGTAACAATGTATGTATAAATTTTTGTATGGGATAAAATAAAAAAATTAAAAATTGAAACAACAGGAAAATAAGTACTTTTAATAGACAAAAAAAGAAACAGGGATAATCATTATGTCTAAAGGTATTTCTTTCTGTTTAAAGTTTTTTTTTGGGATGGTTTACATTACTTCTATAATTCTTTTAAAAAATATTGTCATAAGCTAACAATAACCATTTTAAGTTTTCATCCACAAATAGATTTTACTTCACTACTTAACAAAATATTTCAACCAAAATGGACTGTATTAGACTTATGCACAGGATTATAATATTTTAAAGATGAAAATCATCGTACTAAATCAAGATTTCAAAGATTAACAAAAATTTTGAACTACTGCAGATCCAGGACTACAAGAAGTCAAATTAACTACATAGGATTGAATAAACTAAAAGCTTACTATAGAGTTTATATAAGAATGTTACTAATGTTCAATGTTCTGTTACGTTAACTACAGAATCTCTTACAAATTAGAAGAAAATGTTATTACTGAAATAATGAATTAATGAATGATAAAATAACTATGATAAGACAAATTGTTCTTCGAAGTTGAATAGCCCTCAATGTCCTTACTACTGCACAAAAAGCACCTATACCCATTACTAAAACTGATTTGCTGATGCTGAATTTTTAACAATCCTGTTCCTTCCTTAACTGATTGTATAATTAATTTTCCTTTTGAAGTTTATCGCCACTACTTTACTTTGAAATCTTTCTCATCATTTCCATTAATATAAAATGCTGTAACAGGCATATTTAGTTTTACTTTAAAAAAGTATTCTTCACAGGTCAGAGAAGAATTCAACACTCAAAAGTCAAGCATATCTAAATTACCTTCTATTTAGCCTGGAGACTATGCTTCTCGAAAAAAGACAAATCTTTTTAGATCTGCCAGCCTACCAAAAAAAATAAAAAAAATAAAAAAGACTAAAAGACTAAAAACTACAATTCAAGCGTCTAACTGACCCTCAAGCCAATTAAGAGACTTGGACTGAAATTCAAGCATTTCTCTCCGGAACGACAAGTAGACGGCACCTAAGAAGACTGCTTACACTTCCCAAGATTTCCAGACCAGGCTGTATACTCTGCTTATGAAAACAGCTGAAATCTTTGAAGTGTGTTTTTTAATTTTCATTATGGTATTTCTTATCAGTATTCTATATCACATCATTCATATCATGTGGTAACTTTAAAACTAGTTACTCTTCGTTTAATTATTATTGTCTTTAAAGTAATCTAGTTCTATCGATTTAATCTCATAGATTGGTAGGGAATTTAAGAGCAGAAATACTTGGAGTCAATTTTTTTAGTTATTCTAGTCATACTTTTCATTATAAGTTTACTCCAATTTTGAAATATCCCCTGTCTTAATATAATGTTTTTTTTCCCTGTAAACCCATACCCCTTGCCTTTGATGCTACTTATATGTTAATCTCATAAGGCCTATATTGTCCTTTTGTATATCCCAATGATCATGCTATTTCTAGTAGCTGTATTATGTTATGGTATTATTCCTTCTTTTAGTACCTTGTTATTAATGCAAACTATTGAAGTCATTACTGTTTAATATCCATTGCAATTGAAAAAGCCCAGCTTTGATGTAGATACTAAATTGACTTTTGTCTTGTTTTGGTTCATCAGAGTTCATCACTTAGAAGCTCAGGTATGGAGGTTGTTGCACTCTGTTTAATACTTACCACATTTGAGATAGTTCTATTTTATCAGCTTAGAATTATTCATTGATAATTCCCAAGCCTTTTAATTTTACTCCTTTAGCTGGAAGTTACTTATATTGATATTATTACTTTTCATTTTTACAGTAATTTTCATATCAGTTATTCAACTACCCTATTGTGCAATTTTATTTTAATAGTAATAATTCTTTTTGCTTTTAAGATCACTGTGTTTGATCAGTTAGGACTAGGAAGAATTACAACTGATATTTTTACAGTTTGCTTCATACTTACAATCATTGTCTCTTTCATTGGCTTATTATATCATTATGATATCATCTCTTAATTTTGTAATTTCATTTTAATGTTTTTGCTATTTTCTATTTGAAATAACTTTGATTTATATACTTAATAACATTTACTTAAACAGTTTTATAGAAATTATTACATTATTCATCATATCAGAAAGAGTTTTGTTTTATCAGTTAAGATTTATTCCTTAGTAAAGCTTTCCTTTCATACAAGTAGATAGGTTTTCTTTTACTGTAACATTTATTATACTCTTACTTTATATTTTTAATGGTTTTATTTCATAATCTCAACAGAAGCTACCTAAATATCTTACTAATAGAATATAATCATTTATTTTGTTGAAGTTTATCACAACTGTCTACCAACACAAGCAGACATGAAGACCAATATTGCTATTGCTACTATTTGTATAGTTTCCATCATCACACAGAAAGGCAATACTTCTGTAAAAATAGCCCGATCAGTAGCTTATGGCACCAATTCGACTCAATATTAAATCTGCCATCCCTCTCCAACCATAGTAAATAAGTTTTCAAACCTGTTAGCTTCTTCCATACAAAACAAGCTAACTCATCCTTTAAAAATTTTAAATAATATCCAAAAAGTATTAACTTTTAATTACACTCTATAACTGTCTTAGTCATCTAGTGCTGCTATAACAGAAATACCACGAGTGGATGGCTTTAACAAAGAGAAGTTTATTCTCTCACAGTCCAGTAGGCTACAAGTCCAAATTCAGGGCGTCAGCTCCAGGAGAAGGCTTTCTCTCTCTGTTGGCTCTGGAGGAAGGTTCTTGTGATGCATCAGTCTTCTCTTGGTCTCGAGCTTCTCTGTGAAGGAATCTCAGGTCCAAAGGACGCACTCTGCTCCTGGCACTGCTTTCTTAGTGGTATGAGGTTCCCATGTCTCTCTGCTCGCTTCTCTTTTTTATATTTTAAAAGAGATTGGCTTAAGACATTATCTAATCTTGTAGACCTCATCAGTATAACTGCCACTAATCCATTTTATTACATCATAGTTATAGAGTTTACAACACATAAGGAAATCACATCAGATTACAGAATGGTACACAATCATACAATACTGGGAATCATGACCCAGCCAAGTTGACAGATATTTTTGGGGGACACAATTCAATCCATGACAATAATTCTAACTAAAAACCAGATAGCTTTATTGCTTATTGTTATTCAAAAGAATTTGACCTCACACCTTGGTTAGGAGACTTCAGTCTGTCAAGTTGTTCCTTTCTATTTGGCCTTACTCTATTCATGTCCCCACAATAATAAGATCACTGAGGCAGAGTATTTAAACAATAGCATGGTGAAGAAACATGGTGAGATAATGCCCAGACACTCCTCGCCTATAGTCTTAAGAGCTTACAAATAGCAAACTGATTCAATGATTGATAAAAGTGCCTGCCTTGGTGCCTGGCTATCCATCCAATGGTGTCCAAGACTCGTCATTCATCTGATAGTGTCCAGGATCTTAAATGATTTACAATGTAAGCAGCCACCCTTTTTACCTTTTAAAGACTTGCAGAAAATAGGTTACTCCTTTCTAGGTGATATGAGACCAGTTAGCCCCGAAAATGAAGCACTACAAATAGCAAGGCAACAAGTTTGAGCCAAGGACAAAGTTCATACAGAAGAAAAATACTCTTAAGTGTGATCATCAAATTCCAAGGGAAATTCTTGATAGAAAGGGGAAAGTGACAAAAAGCATTCCAAAGCTAAAACCATTAGCTTGACTGGGACTTCTAGCTAGGGTCTGAGTCCAATCTTTTCTTGTCCTAAGTGACTTCATCTTGGAGTTCTTCTTTGTCATGTAATGCAGCTTGTCATTTTTGCAAAGCCTTCCACTGTACCCTGACCTACCTAGATAGATGTAGTTTTGCTGCTAGAGGAAGCAATTGAGGTTAGAAATGGCCAATGTTAAAAAGAAGTAATTTAAGGCCTATACTGGTGTTAGACAAAAGTGTTAAACATGTGGACTTACTACTATGTCAGTTCTCAGAAAAAGCCCGCTTTGCTCTCCCTTGAAAATGTTTTCCTAGCCTGTGCCTAGGTCTTTATGAAGCCTTGTATTTTTTTATAAACTTGTTCAGCCTAAACCCAAGGGGGACCTAACCCACCTTAAAACTTATAATTAGAATAAACTAATATTATGAAGTTATGGCTTTTCTGTATCAAAAATATTTTTCTCTCCTTAGGCATTTCCATTTATAATCATCCTAGAACTTCTTTGTTTTATATTTCAACAGAATCTTCCATCTTAATGCTAAAGCAACTCAATTGAACATAGACTACAGATGTCTAGATGCCAGAAAACACGTGGTTTTAGTGGTCAGCCAGAATCCTATAACTTGGAGCCAGCCTTGCAAAAGATGATAACACCTGTCAGGATGGTCAACCAAGGTGTCACCACCTGCAGCTTTGTATACATTAACCAATCAAAATTGTTTTAGCCGTAATCTGCTGATTGTGGTTTTTTTCTTCATAAGTTTTTCTGTTACTGTCACCCCCCTGGAACACATTGTTGGATTTCTCCCAGCATTGTGTCTCCCCATTTTGCAGAATGCTTTCTTTGTCATAATAAAATTCTTTGTTTTATAACTTAACCAGATATGTGGAGTTTTACCCTACAAGAGGGTTTATTGAATCAGTGGCAAGGATTGAAAATCAGCCACCTGAACTTGATGGAATAATTTGATAACTATTTATAAAAAGTAAATTTAGAGCCTTATCTTACATCATACACAAAAATAAATTCCAGATTGAAGTGTTAAATATAACACATAAAACGTTAAAAGACTAAGAAAAAAATTCAGGTGAAAATCACTTGGTGGCAAAGGCCTCTCTAAACATAACCAAAGTCAGAAACCATAGAGAAAAATATTGACAGATTTGTCTGCCTAAAATAAAAGAAAAAATGAAATAAAACAAAAGCTCTTCACATCAAATAACAATATAAACAAAATTTAAAGATAAGTAAAAAACAGAATATTTGCAGCATTTGTAATAAAGAGCTGGATTCCTTAATATACAAAAGTTTTACAATTTAATAAGAAAAGACACATATAGTGGAAAAAGGCAAAGGATATTAAAAAAATGAAAATGTATAAATTGTCAAAAAAATTAAAAAAATATAATGTTCTACTTTGCTGGTAATCAAAGACATTTAAATAGCAAGATGCCATTTTTTATTTTTATTTTTTGGTCTATCCCATAACAAAGAATAAAACAGTAAGATAAAATACGGTGGTGTGAAAGTATGGGGACACCTGTATTCTCAAACACTGCTAGTGGGAGGGCAAATTGACAACAGTTTTCTAGAGGGCAATTTGGTAATATGTATCAAAGACTTAAAAAATATGCATATGCTTTCAACCAGAAATTTCACTTCTGTTTATTAATACCTAAGGAAATAATGTAGCCCTAGTGGTGCAGTGGTTAAGAGCTCAGCTGCTAACCAAAAGTTTAGCAGTTCAAATCCACTAGTTGCTCCTTGGAAACACTATGGGGCAGTTCTATTCTGTCCCATAGGGTGGCTATGAGTCAGAATCAACTCGATGGCAATGGGTTTGGTTTTGGTTTCAGGAAGTAATGAGCGCGGATGGTGCAATGGTTAAATGCTCAGCTGTTAACTAAAAGGCTGCCAGTTTGAACCTACCCAGTAGTTTTGTGGGAGAAAGACCTACCTCTGTAATGATTACAGCCTGTCACATAGGGTCATTAATGGGGGCTATTACAGCTCCTCCCCACCTTGGGCCCAGTCACCTCACGGCAGTACACCTCCACACCCCACCTCTTCCCCTGCACGAAGTAGAAGATCTTTCTAGGCTCTGTTTCCTCTGACAGCTTTGTTTGCTCTCTATTTTCATTCCTAACCTTTGTATTCAGATTTGTTTTTTCTTTATAACCTCTTGATCTTGATATTCAAAGCTCTCCTTGGAGCCAGAGATATTCCATCTTCTTTGCTCTGGCTTCCCACACAAGTGCCTTGGGCCTATCCATCACACCCCATCCTGGCTCCCATTCACAGCCTGGGTTTGCCTGGGAGGAAAGATCCATAGTAAAGACCCTAATTTCCCCAAATTAGGGGAATTAATTTATAAATGTAATGCAGTTTTAATCAATATCCCATGGAACATAGCAAAGTAGTGCCATATTACTAAAATTTATCTGGTAAATTAAATGGTTAAGGCTAGTCAGAAGTTTTTAAAAAGAGAAAAATAATGTGGGGAAACTTGTAGTAGCAAGTGATAAAACATATTATGAAGCTACGGTTTCCTTGTTTGTAAAATGGGGACCATAAAACTCCCTTGCAGGAATTTTTGTAAAGGTAACAGCATAATTTGCAAAGTTCCTGGCAATCAATAAACGGCAGTTGTTATTATGTTATTTTGTTACTGGTACAGTTTAGATACATTTTTAGGGTGAGAAGTTGTTGTTGCTGGGCGCCACATCTTTCTCCTGTGGAGCAGCTGATGGGTTCAAACCGCCAACTTTTCAGTTAGCAGCTGAGTACTTAATCACTGTGCCTCAATGGTTCTTACAGCCTAGGAAATTCTAGGGGACAGTGCTACTCTGTCCTGTAGGGTCACTATGAATTGGAATCTACTCAATGGCAATGGGTTAATCGTTACGGGAGTAGATTGCCAGGTCTTTTTCCCACAGAGCTGCTGGGTGGATTCTAACAACCAACCTTTTGGTTAGCAGCCCAGCATTTAACCGTTGCACCACGAGGGCTCTTTAGGGTGAGAGGAGGGTACAGTAAAAGCAGTGCTTGCCTTATGATCTCTGGTGTTGAAAATAGGAAGTGAGGGTCTCTACATAGAAAGAGGAGAAATGGTGGGTTGGGACCCACTGCAGGTCAAAGGCTGGAATAGCAGCTGAGGGGCATGATGCTGATCTAGGACAAGTGCTCTTGAGGGCTCAAATGAAATTAGAAATCGTAACTGTGTATTGTTTTACAGTGCTGATTCACTGGCTGTTTGAGCTTGGGGAAATTACTTAACCTCTTTAAATATCTAGTCTCTAATATATAACATGCGGATTAACAATTACTGTCTGTAATATTGCTGTAAGCCATAAATGATAGTGCAAGGAAAGCATTCAGCTATTGCCTGGCACATCAGGTTGTCGTTGTTGTTAGCTGCCGTAGGGTTGGCCCCCGACTCATGGCAACCCCATTCATGATGGAACAAAATGCTGCCCAGTCCTGCACCATTCTTATGCTCAGTTGTGGATTGGACTGTTGTGATCCATAGGGTTTCCATTGGCTGAATTTCAGAAGTAGATGGCCAGGACTTTCTTCTTAGTCTATCTTAGTCTGGAGCTCTGCTGAAACCTGTTCAGCATCATAGCAACACACAAGCCTTCAAAGACAGAGAAGTGGTGGCTACAATTGAGGTGTATTGGCGAACAATTGAACCCAGGTCTTCTGCATGGAAGATGATAATGCTACCACTGACGTACCATTGCCCTGGCACATTGGGAGTATTCTGTAAATGGTACAAGGATTATCTTTGAGGCAGTCATTGGTTTGGCTGGGCTGTGCAGAGTAAGGATGGCTGGGCCAGGGGACTGAGGGCAAGTGGAGGGGCCTCAGGATGGGTGAAGAAAGAAGTCAGACCAAGAGAGGAGATGAAGAACATGGAGATATCAAGGGAGGTGGAGATGATTCTATTTATGTTTCCAAGTACGCTAATAGTTATCCATAAGGCCTTTGATTTGCCTTTTTAAGTGGAGGTCAGGCTTGTCCATCATCGGCTGCTCACTGCCCACTGTCTCTGCCTGGCCCCAGAGTCCATGCTGCTCCTTTATTGATGAAAGTTCTAAAATTCAAATGATCTATTATGTTGTTTTTCTCTGTGGGCACACCATTATAAAGTCACCCTAGTGGATTTTTGTTTTTTCTTTGGTTAGGGACTTATTCTAGAATGCATTTATGGAAGAATATGTTATTTCCTGTCTACAGGCCCAGACCTAACATTTTCGATCAGGGCAAGTGTGCCAGTGAAGGCCCACATGCTATCATCTTGAATCAAATATGTTCTAGCTCCTACCTTGACAAATATACCTTCAGAATGACCTGGAAGGCAGGTTCACGTTTCAAATTATTGCACTTCTCTGAGTGCTGGGCTGGAGGGCTGGCCGCTAGCTTGCAGGTCACGTTTCCTTTTCCACCTCCAGCTCTGTTGTGCATCTGTCTCTGGACACCTGGGCTTCTGGTCCAGGTTCTCCCCACAATCCCTATAAAGAACCACTCCTTGAAATGTCTACCCTGTGTCTGTTACACCATTGTACTTTGGAAAAAGATACCATGTATTCTAGTTTTTGCAGGTCTACAGATGGAAAGAAATTTTGCCCCAGGATAGAACACACCCAGAGTTCACCAATACTTGACTGAGATGATTCAGCAGATGAGGTGTTGGGCTTGGGGTTGATGCTGGAATGAGGTAAGACTTTTGGGACTATGTGATAGGGTGAATGTGTTCTGAATGGAGAAAGGATATGAATTTGGGGGGCTAATGGGTGGAATATTATGGATTGAATTGTGTCCCCCCAAATATATGCTGAAATCCTAACTTTTATACCCGTGGATGTAATTCTGTTTGGGAATAGGGGTTTCTTTTTTATGTTGATGAGGTCATATCAGTGAATGGTATGTCCTAAACCTAATCACTTCTGAGTTATAAGGAGCAGCATAGACACAGAGACGGAAAGCACAATTGGGGGAAGACAACCATGTGAAGATTGCAAGGAACTAGGGAATGCCAGGGCTACAGAAGATGAGACAAGGATCTTCCCCCTGAGCTGACAGAGAGACAGTTTTTCCCTGTAGCCTTGCCCTGAATTTGGACTTCTAGTCTCCTAAACTATGAGAAAATAAATTTCTATTCCTAAAAAAAAAAAAAGAATTACCCCTTGGAGGACACCCCCTGGGCTTAAGTGGACAGATTGGGGAAGGGGCCTGTGCAGTCTCTGGAAGCCATCTCAAGGCCATCTGGGCAGGGGATTTTGGGTCTGGGTACCTAGGAAGTGTCTCTAAGAGGGAAGGGTGTTTACATGGCTTTGAGGATTTCTTGACACATCCAAAGTGAGGCTTCTAAAGGTCAGGCCTGCCCAGGCCCGAGGACTCTACTGCCAGTCCAGACAGCTTTTAACCATAAGCAAGTGATGCTCATCAGCTGGCGTAATTTTTCTTCATTTTCTATTGATTATTTCTCTCAGAATTGCAGTCTGAAGCAGAGCATAGGGGACCTTGTGCCAGAGATACGAGGATCTTGTCTTTCGTGCTTTGTTCTGGTATTCTCTCTTCCAGGTTTACAGCAGCAAGCATAATTTGAAGATGTCTCTTCTAAATAAGAATGTGAGTTCTTCTCACACCTCGATATTCCTGACTGTCCACAGAGCACTGAGTCTGGAGAGGAGAGTGCCTTTATTCCCTCACTAAATATTTATCATAATGTGACAGAACTCCCCTACTCCTCTGCCACGTGGGTAGCAAGCACTGATTAAATCAGCAATCTCCAGTCACCAACTAATTGGGACCAAGGGTATTAACTCTGAGGCTCATTTTGCAAATAATTAAAAAGAATGTTACTGAGATAAATTCTGGGAGGAAATTTTTCTGGAAGCAACATTTATTGTATGGAGAATTTTAAGATCTGAGTACTAAAAGAGTACAAATAGCAAGACTGGAAGTGGCTGTAAAAGGAAAAATAATTTTCAGTGCGTTGATGTCCACATTTTTTTGGTGCTGGGTCTTTCGTTGTCTCCCTCATCAGCAAGTCAGGAAATCTGATTGTATCAGCTCACTCATTAGATCATGAGATTGGTTTAAGGGCTACTTAATAGAGCTGAGCATAGGAGAGTGTTAAAGTGATGATGTTTGCTTTGAGAACTGGGGACTAGAGTATTTCTGGCAACCATATGTCCAGGGATACCCCAAGTCTAAATATTCTCTCTTATTTATGAAACCATGCGTCCCAATTTTTGGATGAGAAAATATTGTCAGCTGTGGGGAGTGAATGTGCTTTTGTAGAGAGATAGTATTAAACATTTTATTAAAAGCTTTATCAAAAGTGGTGGAAAATTTTTAAAGAGGTGTTCTAATTTAGGGTAGCATTTGTATATTTTGCATTGCAAGAGGCTTCTCTTTCTGCTGTGCCAAAAAATAAGATTGTTACAGGGAAAGAGAAAACACGAATTGGATGTTTAGCAGCTTTGAAACTGTGCACAGGTGCTTACTTTCACTGTGCCTCAGTCTTCTCACCTGTAAAAGGAGCACACTATCGACCTTAAAGGTCCCTGGGTTGTGAAACAGTTAACATGCTCGGCTACTAACTGAAATATTGGAGGTTCGAGTCCACCCAGATGTGCCTCAGAAGAAAGTCATGGTGATCTACTTCTGAAAAATAAACCATTGAAAATGCTACGGAGCACAGTTCTACTCTGACACACGTGAGGTCATCATGAGTCTAATATACTCGACAGCAACTGGTACTGGTATGTACTTTAAAAGCTGACTGTGAAGAGTTGGTTAGACAATGTATGTACAGTACTGACACATAAAGTTGTTTCAAGTCACATAATAAGCGTCCTGGTTGCTGAGTCTTTGTGCAGTCCTTGGCTCTACCTCTGGTGGAAACTTTAATCCCAGGATATCTCCTGGTTTTAGACCATTTGCAGGGATTCAGCACTTCCACTTTGCTTTATCATTGAGTCTTTTTACTGTCCTAAATTTTGCTTCTTACCCAACCTCAGAGCCCTTCTGCTGTCCTGACCTTCCTGAGCTTCCTGTGTGTTCTGTAAGAGGGGATGCTTCTTGCCACTCCTGATCTTTCCTTCCTTTCCACCAGTCCATGCCCAGTACCAGTTGCCGTAGAGTCGAATCCAACTCATGGCAACCCCATGTGTGTCAGAATAGGACTGCACTCCATATGGTTTTCAGAAGTAGATCACCAGGTCTTTCTTCCAAGGTATCTCTGGGTAGACTAGAACCTCCAACCTTTTGGTGAGCAGCTGAGCATGTTAACCCAGGGACCTTTAAAGTACATAGTGTGCTCCTTTTACAGGTAAGGAAACTGAAGCACAGTGAAAGTTAGCACCTGTGTACAGTTTCAAAGCTGTTGAATAACTTTGTCGTGATTATTAATTTATTCAGAACTTGCACAGGGAAGGCAGATGGTAGATATTGGGCCCCCTTAGAGATTCAGTACTGGTTCCTGCTCTTCCACTGGTTCCTTCAACCCATGGCCACTGCCCCAGGGCCAGGTCATCTTCTGACAGCCCCAGGTCTTGGCTGAAATTCTCATGAATTCTTTCTAAAATATATATGTGCGCTGCTTTTCTACTTTTTAAATAGATGATTCTCTCTGCTGGAAAAGAAAGGAGCAAAGTGGAAACTAAGAATTTGTTTCCTCCTCTGCCATCAGTTTTCATTACACCACCCACCCAAGGTAGTGGGCCTATGGCCTGCTTGTTCACATTATTTATTCAAAGAGAATTAATCACCCTTGTTTCCTTCAGCTTTCTTCATAAACTTCTCCTTGCTCTGGATTTCAGTCTTCAGGAAACCCTTTTTGCAGATATGAGTCACTGTGTGGTAATTAACTTTGGTCATTGGCGTCTGTTTAGGTAGGTATCTTTAAAAACTCAGCTCTTCAGAGTGAACCCCCACCTCCTGCCAACAGCCATTTACTTGCTAATCCCCTCACTCATTTGGAAAACATTTTCTGACTGACTACAAAAGTGCTGTCAGCTTGTCAGTACTGTGGTGGCTTGTATGTTGCTGTGATGGTGGAAGCTGTGCCACTGGTATTTCAAATACCAATAGGGTTGCCCATGATGGACAGATTTCAGTGGAGCTTTCAGACTAAGACTGACTAGGAATAAAGGCCTGGCAATCTACTTCCAAAAATTAGCCAATAAAAACCTGATGGATCACAGCAGAACACTGTCCGATACAGTGCTGGAAGATGAGCCCACTATGCTGGAAGGCTCTCAGAATACACAGTGGCCACAACAATGGACTTGAATATACCAGTGATCGTGAAGATGGTACAGGACTGGGCAGCGTTTCCTTCTGGTAAACTTAGGGTCACTGTAAATCGAAGCCTAACTGATGGCAACTGATGAAAACGTTCCCAGGTCTATGGGAAGGATAAGATAATCACTGCCCCAGAGGAATGTATAGTTCAATGATGTTTAACCTGCTCCGGGAGTCCTAAGGGTCCTCTAGAAGCCTCCCAGGGGTCACCAGGGTGGGTGAGTATGTGGAGGTAGACATATGAGTGATTGGGGTTTTACCCTACTCGCCACATTATTCCAGAATAGCTCTACTTTTCTTTGTTTGCATACGGGGCTTCTGAGTAAGATCTCACCCAAAGGACTGCACTGTTAAAAAAAAGTCTGAAAACTACTGACCTATTTTTTCCACTGAATTTATTCAGATTGGCTTTTTATGGTGGTTCGACACTCCTGGCTTGCATTTGGTCAACAGGATGACAGAGTAATCTGGCCAAAGCATTGACTGGCATCGATCACCCACAGAGTCAAATGGATGGGACCTTGAAGCTGTCCCCTCAGCTGGAGAGGCTCACCTCCTGTGACCAAGGATGGCCTTTCTTGGTCAAGGCTGGTACTATTTACAGTATTAAATAAATAATGAGGTTTTGTTTTTATGGGGGGGAGGGGGAGGTTAACCACACATAAATTTATTCCAAAGGCAATTTTAAGTGTTCCAAAAATATTTTAGACAGTGACAGCACTGTTGAAATAAATTTATGGCCCCTAAAAGTGCTAGAAGCTCTAAAATAAGCTCTCAAAGTATTTTTGTAGGACTCATGGTATCAAAATATAACTTTCTGATGTTCATAAGACTGGACTTTATTAACTTTGTGGTGTGTTTGTTAAGACTCAGAGATCAAAGATAATCAGGAACTGACCAATTACTCAATCACTGACTTATAAGAAGGTATCTAATATAACCAATCAGTATATTTGGCTCATTCTCTCTGTATAAGAATATTTAAAAGATCCACATATTTACATGTACATAGAACATTTCTGGAAGATGCTCTAGAATGTAAGCCTCATGGGGTTAGTTTTTTTTTTTTTCCCCCTGCTTTGTTCATTACTGTACCCCCAGGTGATGCCTGGAACATAATGGGTGCTCAGTAGATATATATTGAATGAACGAATTCATAAGAAACTGGAAGGTGATTACCTTTGGGGAGTGGGACTAGAAGCTTGAGGAATTATTACTTTTCAGTTTATACTCATATATGGAATTTACATGGTGAGAGTGGGAAGAATATCTGCTTCTCTCTTTACACTTATGCCTTTGCCCATAGAGAGGAAGAAACTTGTCTTTTTTTTTTTTTTTTTAATTTCTGTCCTTTGCCTTTATGAGCCTCCCCTTCTCCACCTGATGCAGGAGAAATGTATATTCTGATTGGTTGTTCTTGGACCTTGCATTATTAGGGGACAGTACTGAAGATGCCATTCTTCCTTGTTCGTTTCTTGTCCCTATTGCATTATGATCTGGGCCTCACTTCTAGAAGTAGGTGTGGACACAATTATACCTATTACAGGCTTCTTGCCAGTGCTTTGCTCTGGGGCTGGTTGGATGTGGGCATTGGTGCTTGTTCCTCAAACGTGGACATTTTTCATTCAAGCCAGGTCGGGTGTAGGAGACCCTGTGTGGGCCAGAACAGCTCACCAGAGAAGCTCCGAATTTTGGAACACAGCTTTCCTGGGAAATGAATAAAAATTGTTCTTTATTTCCTACTTGGCTCTTGAACCTTTTATGTACAGATCCTACAGAAGAGAACTGGTGAAATGTGGTGTGTAATAGCATTCAGGAACCCAAAGCTCATCCGAACCCTATGACGCTGCAGTGCTTTTATGTACTTATTTTACCATGTGCATACATTATTTCTGAAATAAAGCGTATGGATCAGAACACAATGGCAAGTGAGGGGTGAGCATGGGGATACTGGTTTTTCTGTCCACCTACACAACAGAATAATTGTTTTTCATAAACTATTTTGGAGGCAATTTGTATTTATAAACAGGAGAGAGAGTAATAATTGGATGGCAGGATGTTTTGGCATTAAGAGGCTCTTTGTCTGAGAAAACTGGTTCATGGAATCATTAAATGCTTTGGTTAAAGTAAAAATGCAAAGGAGCAGAATTATCACTCAAAAACTTTGGAGTCTGAAACAGAGAATCACAAATTCAAGGTGAGTGTGGGTGGGGAGTCAGTATCCAATATCTGAAAAAGGAGAGTAATATTGTCACACATATTTCAGAAGAGTTGCTCCACTAAAAAGCAAATATGATGAACACTTTTGTTATCCTGAGATAGTTTCTGCTTTGTGCCTATGAAGCAGTATAGTAATAATAACAGCTAACATTCTTTAGATGCTAACTATGAATTAAGCTCAGAAATTCTTCACATGTACCAGTTCAACAAGGTGGGTGCTGTTATTATCCCCATCTTATAGATGAGGAAATTAACACACAGGCTTAGGCCACACACTCCTAAGGGGCAGGGATGGTTCAGTGGTGTACTGAAGCTGTGCATACTGGTTCATGAGAGGTGACTGTATGCATCTCTTCCCAAATCCATGTTAAGTGACTTGACGCTGGTAGGTTGAAGTTGGCCATTGTGGGAGTATTTTATTACAGAAATTGACAATGCTGCAGACTGTGTGTTTTGTTAGTTTGTTTTTTTCTCCCGGCAAGCTGGTTGCTAAACATTTACTGACACATCACTAAATTGGATTCAAACCCAGGCAGTTTAGCTTTAGAGCATTTTGGCAAATACTCATGTTTTCATGCCAAATTGTTGATAATAATATTAAAATTTTCCTTATTGTGTAAGATGCTTTTATTCATATTCTGCTACTTGCAGCCATATGCACCCTACTGAATTCTTAGCACTTCCTTACAGAAATGCTGTGCGGGTTAAATGAGACGATGCATTTGAACCAGTTAGTACTTTACATGTTAGCAATTATGACTACCACTGAAGAGTGAACAGCAGAGATATGGCCATCATTTCAAACTACTTCTCTACCATCATAGGAACTAACAAGTGGCAAAATTGACTTCACTTCCACTTTCTCTCTCTTCTATAGTCTATATCCTGGGGCACACAATATATGAGTTAAAAAGAGAAGTCATCAGGATAATCCAATGATGTTAGTCTACAAACCAGTTATGCCACTTTCAAGCTCCCTGAAAACAAAGCCTTACAACTGTGCAGTTTTGTGTACCTTAGGATGCCCTCCCATTCTACATTTGTCCACCACTCCCCACTTCTGTGGGGACCTGGGAAATGAGGCCAGGACGATTCCAACTGAGCCTGGATTCTGACCTAGAAGGGCAAACCCTAAATCAATATAGGAGACTTGGCATTATCATTTGATTTTCATGCTAAGAGCTTTAAGCAGAAAATCATGACCCCCCTATCACTGGGAAGGAGATGCTTGTCTTTGTGGGTAGCCAAAATGACAGCCACAACAAAAACAGGGAAATCAATGAGAAAAAGAACAACCTATAGTCACTGAGTGCTAACTGTTCATCTGGCATTGTTCTGAATGTTTTAAATGTATTGTTTTATTTTATTACCCTAGCAATGCTATGAGGTATGTACAGGAATTATCCCCATTTTTGAAAAGAGGGAACCAAGATTTAGAGATGTTGAATAACTGATTTGAGATCACACAGATGGCCAGTGTTTAGGGCTCCCAGACAATCTGACTCCAGAGTTGATGTCCTCAACAATGACAGGGCCCTACTGAGGAGTCTCACTGAGGCAACGGGGCTGAACGGTCGCCCTGAGACTTACAGGTTCTGAGACTCAGTTAGACAGCAGCCTCCATCAGAGCACTCTCCTCAGACTATATTCCCCGTGACCTCTGATCACTAACTCTCCTAACCTTGGCCTTTGGGTCACTTGATACATCCTATCTTAAAGGAATTCAACATTTTTGTGCATCTGACTTCCGCTACCACCTTCCTTTGTCACCTGCCTGTAAACCTGATGATCCAGTCATTTTCTAGTTCTGCCTGTGCCTTGAATGATGCCAACCGTAGCCTGTATATCATCTGATCCTGTATTTCCCTGTATAATTGACCCTGCTGACTGACTGAGGACACCAACTCTCCTTCCTTGAGTTGTCCAGCCAACTTTTCAACAGATATATTAACAATATATTATGATTAAAGATCAATAGGGCATTATGTGTTTAAAGAAGAGGTTCAAAATATTTTATTAGAGAACATATATCAATACTGAACAATGGCATCCATATGTATAAGGGCAATATAAATGCTTATAATTAGAACAGTCACTTTATCAAACAAATTCATTTTTAACAGTGGGCTACATGATCCATAAAGTACATTTTCAATAATTTATTCATCTGCTTAGTAATATACACATCTGTTTTCTTAAAAAAAAAAAAAACAGCGTGATTATTTACCACATCACATCATAAACAAATGGACTTGTAAAATGCTATGTAGAAAATTCAGAAACAAACAGCACATTCCAAGGATACTGAGTCCATTCAAAATGAATTAAAAGCTTTAGAAGCTATCGTAGTCAGCCAGGGTGTCATATATATGCATCAATATAAAATGGTGCAGCAATTCAAGTATCACAACTCACACATAGACATATTAATCTGCCATAAGAGAGAAAGAGAGAATTTTCCCTGTTAGAGTATATAGCATATATCAAACTCTCAGCAAGATGCAGATGATTTTTTTTTTTTTTAACCCGGAAAGAAAAGTAATGAGATCGTTAACTGAATTGACCAAATACCAAAAACTGGAGAAGGTGGGTGCACTCACAGACATGGCATAGTTGGAAATTTCACATTACAGGGGTCTTATCAGCCACAACAATTGTAAAGGTTACAGGAAAACCACAGCTGCTAAAATCAGCCAGCCGGTCTGCAATTATTCTCTGGCAACATGGAAATGCCGTGTTGGTATTGTTAGCAGATCTAAAGAGGAGACAAGTAGAAAAGATGCAGCAAGCCAGAAAATGTCACAGGTTCCTGTTTAAATGGCATCAGCTTTACCTAATAAAATAGCTTTACTTCCACAGACAAAATGAACCTCCAAATTTGTTTTCCTGAGTCCTCATAAGTCAAGTCCTTCCTAACTGCTAGTTGATTGTAAAAGCACAGCTCCAAGTCCTTCGCTTTTGCTTGTTTCCCCCAGCACTCAGGGTTCTTTTGCTGTATTCTGTTGGTAATAAACTACCAGGCACTCTTAGCTAGTTATGTGCCCTGATATAGTATAAGATACTGACCATTCAATGGTGATGTGAAAAACCAGCCCCACAGGGACTGTAGTCACCCAATTATTTTCTGCATCTTTTATAGAAAAACTATTTCTTTTAAAACTTATCACACAACATTTTCTTGCTAAAAATAATTCCTCAATTTTTAATCACACTGAATTTCATTGTATATGATTTGTTTCTTAATACTTCCAAAGCCTTTGATTATTCTTATGAATTAGCCACCTCATGCTTGAGCAAATGTTTATTTGCACAGTGAGAAAGATACAGACTTTTTTTTCTGTTTGCCATCCCACTGTAAGGTTGTACTAAGCTTCCAGAACAAAGAGAATCAGACAATCTAGAAACCAAAGCCTTTCAGTTTTCAGCCAATTTAAACACGGGAGCTCTGTCAGGAAAGCCCCTGGACTCACCATTTTCTGGCTCTTGTAGTTTGTCCTTGACTTAAAAAAGAGAAGAAAATCAGAATTGCTATTGGAGGATTTGGTGAATGGTGATTTGCAGAGCCAGGTGGCCACAATGATAAGCAAGGCTGATTTCTGCATGCCCTGACTGATTAGAGAAGGAGGCAACCTCAGAACATGCCAGAGGTTTGTTAGCCCCTGGGCCTTTGCATGGGTTTTTTCCTTCCCTGGACCATTCCTCACTCTACTTATTCTGTTTTGTTCTTCAGGATCCAACCTAGAGGTTACCACTTTTGAGAAGTCTAATTCTGAGGCTGGGCAAGTTGCCCTCCACCATACTTCTATGGTTCCATGCGAATACTCTTATTCCAGTGCTTACCACACTCTACTATAAATGGTTGACTTGCTTGTGCCCTCCATAGACCATAGGCTCCTTGAGGGAAAGGACCATGTCTCCAACATTGTTACTTCTCCACCCTCTAGACTTATCCCTGGATCACTAAGTATTTATAGAATGGGTAAATGAGTAACACAGCTGCCATGTGCAACAAATGACAGCTTCCTTTGGAAGCTAGTGATTTTGTTTGCAGTGGGGCTTCGTCTACTTTTCTGTGCGTACTAGGATTTGAGAGACACTAAGGAACTTAGGTGGTGCAAATGGTTAAGTGCTTGACTACTAATTGGAAGGCTGGCACTTCAAACACACCCAGAGGTGCCTGGAAAAACAGACCTGGGCATTTGCTTCTGAAAGGTCACTGCCTTGTAAATCCCGTGGCGTGGTTTTACTCTGCAACACATGGAGTCACCATGAGTTGGAATGGACTTGATGGAAACAGGTTTGGTGTTTAGTTTTAAGGAACTTCAGTGTTTAACTTTTAAGAATATAACAGGGGGAACTGTACTAAGCTGACTCAAAAAAAATGAGCTATTTGGCTCCCAAACTTGTTTCCTTCCATCTGTTTAGATTCATAGTCACTCTTTAAATCACTGTCCCAGCTTTGACAACAGTAATATGTTAGATTTGTGCCTCCGTCAGATGAATGCTTAATAAAGAAATAAATCCATGTCTCAGTTAAAACTCATCAGCTCATAAGATCAATCATAAAAACAGTGGGTAGCAGCAAAAATGGCTGGGCTCATACTCCCCCTTCATTTGGGTGGTAAGAACAGTAGTCAGGGACAAACACACAGTAGGCTTTATAATGGGTGTAAACAAGGTAGATTTCTTTTTTAATGAGTTATCTTCTACTTTTAATATACTAGAGACCCTTGAAATGCATTGACATGACGAAAAGCTTATCCTTTGGTAGAGTAAGTATGCTTACTCCAAACCCAATGTATCTGTTCTCACAACTTCAGACTTTGGTAGTACGGGTTCTTCTTAAATTGAGGTTCACATTCATTTACTTGTTAGCCAGCCAGTCGCATTCTTCTCCCTATGAGGTGATGCCTTTAGCCTTCTTTCTCCCAGCACTGCAGGGACGAAAAACTCTTCTTTTTAATTTGGGTCAACACCAACTAGTTCACCTTTGCCACATCTCAGCAGCTGCTTCTCAAAACCAAGAAGACCGAAATAGCCATAGACTGTGATTATACAAAGCAGAGCTGGGCCAAGAACTTCATCCCTGAAAGAGCCTTTTGCCCTCAGTTTAAAACAAGTTTGAGATTGAGTCACAAAAGACCATTTAGCAGGGAGATGGCAGCAGGTGCCTGCCAAATACAGCCTCTGAGTATAGCTGACTGTCCTAGTCAGATGGAGTCATGATGAGCTGAGCTTAGAGTATGGACTTCCCTGTCAAGCCACCTGCCCAGAAAGGTCCTTGAGCTCATTCAAAGCAGTCCACAGAAATGTCTAGATGCTGACTAGCAGAACCTGAAATTAGAGCTAAGAGTGTAACTGGGAGCTCTTATGACTACCTGGGAGGTCTTTTGACTACAGGCAGTCCCGGGGTCCCACTTACAGACAAATCTCACTTGCCCTTTAATATTATGTAAATTTGCCCTCACTTTGAAACGACTGAACCAATCCCTACTCACAACAAATCCTTTATCACAATCACCTTCACTTGCTGCACGTACAGCTTTTAAATCATTGAAAAGGCTTTGAGCCTTTGCTTGCATTAGGCTAAATAAGAACTGCATGCACCTGTTCCAACTTACCTACAAATGTAACTCTAGGACTTTAAGATACAGTTTGGAACAGATCTCATTTATAACTCGGGGACTGCTGGTACCTGGATTTCAATCCCAGCTGAAATCAAGAGTGGCACCCAGGCCAGGTGGTGCCCAGTCCTATTTCCTTAGATGATTTTAAACCCAAGTTCCGCTTCAAATGCTCTACCTTCTTCTAGTGGTCACAATTACTTCTATTTCTCATAACATCAGTTATATAAACACACACGTATTTTATTACTAAGACTACTTTTTGTATAGTATCTTTCATAGAACTATAACAAAATACTTCCTGTTGCCAAATAAATAGCCAATGTAAGAAAGATTACAAACATTAGCACTAGCACACTTGTTCCAGAACATCTATAATCTCTAGAGCTTGATGGAAAGCTTTGAAGTAGTACATTTCATCTGGTTTAAAAATATTAAAAAAAAAAATCCTGGTGGAATATTTTCAACTCAAATAACTTCTGGGGAGGATAATTGAAAGTTGAAATTTGGTGCCTAGCACCCTGAATTTTGACATGATAGTACCCAAGAAATGATGCAGCACCCTCTTTCTGACTTCCCTTCTAATTAAAGAGTAACTGGTGTTTTGACCCTGGTGGTGCAGTGGTTAAGCACTCTGCTGCTGACCAAAAGGTCTATGGTTCGAACCCACCAGCTGCTCTGTGGGAGAAAGATGTGACATTTTGCTTCCATAAAGATATAGCCTTGGAAACCCTATGGGGCAGTTCTACTTTGTCCTATAAGGTCACTGAGTCAGAATCAACTTGATGGCAATGGGTTAGTTAGGTTAGCATTTTGACACCGTGATGACCACTTCTGGAAATACAGAAATCTGAACTAGGATGAAAAGTAAAGTGAAAGACTTATTCTGTCTTTTCCTGAGTGGAATTTTCTGTGCTTGAAGATACCTTAAAGGTGATCTTTTACTCCAAACCTCTCGTTTTGTTAATAGTTTTAATAAAATCTATATAGTATTTGAGAGGGGATGATGAAGACAGGGAAAGAGTGCTAGCTAGCATTTATTGGGGGGCTGCTATGTCTCCTAACGTTTTCTCAGTTCATGAGGCATTTTCATGTACACCATTACATTTGGCTACCCCATTTCACAAGTGAGGAAAATGGGCCAGGAGAGTTCAAACGACTTGTTTCAGGTCACTTAGTTAGGTGCAGAGATGGGACTAAGGTTAAGTTCAGGCCTTGGGATTCCCTGCACAATGCTTTTCCCACAATGTCACTGTCAAGATCCCTCTTGTTGCCCTCCTACAATTGAGAAAACAACCTGGGGGTGGAGTTGAAAAAGGTCAGGCCAAGGGTTCAGCAAGAAGAGAAAGCACAGACAAAGTCCAGGAGAAGGTACATGTGAGGCTGAACTATTTCCAGTGTTTCTCTTTTTCCTGAACTCCTTACAGGCTTTACTGTTTTTATTTTTCTCACACCCATATTGTTGTATTGGTTCTCTGTGAAAATGCTGCTTTTGTAGTGTGATTGTAAGACCTTACGCTTTACTATACCAAAAACTGCTTAGCAGAGTGCTTGGCACATAGTAGATGCTCTGGAAATATAATTTTTACTATTTAAACTTTATCTCTGCACAATTCATCATAGATGCATTATATGGAACAAAATCATGTTGTTGTCTGCAATATTGGGTTAAGTAAGCAGACTGCTTGTGACTTGTTATACCCAGAGATAAAAATAGCTGTTTTACTCCACATCTGATGAAGAAAGCATGTGTTTTGATTCAGGCTTTAAATGCTGAAGCAAAATTTCTGTTGCAGAAAGTCAGCTTGAACTTGTTGAAGTTTAGGTATCAGCGTTATGTGTGATGTTCTGAACAGTAAGGCAGAGGGTGAGGTGAGCTGCTAAAATGGGGACAAAAGCAAGCAAGGGACCTTCTTTTTAAATTAAATTACTCCCCAATAGATGTTAGACTCTTTTGGGAAAGTCTGTAGAAAACTAGCAGTTGTTATTTAAATATTGGTAATATTTGCTTGCTTTGCTCTTAAAAATATTTCATAGGCTTTCCTTTAATAGCCTTCCTCCTTATCAAATTGAATTTAGGCATCCTTATTTGTAGATTAAAACTGCTCATTGGCCTACTTATTTGTCAATGCTCCATCTTTCCCTGCTCTTTACAACAGCTGTCATCCTTGGTATGACATGGGGCAGGGTGGGGGGAGGTGCTGTGGGTGACAGGTATTTATCCTGATGCTCAGTCTTTGATTACTGGGCCACGGGCCTCCCAACCCTTGAGACTTCAATTGGCCAAGCTGCAAAACTGAAATCTTTTCATTATGAAAGATAAGGCTGGGGTTAGCAAGAGAAATGGAGACCAGGGAGGGGAAGAAAGAAAATTTTCTTAGTGGATAAATCAATAAGCCATTGCTACACTTATTCAAAAATGTTTTTGCATGGTTTTGGGCTTATATACAGTGAATACTTATACACTGAATACCTCTAATTTCTAGGTTGATACTGAAGCTGGTGAATCACATAACTCTTAGCAACAAGAGTGTTCCTTGGTGATTAATATTGTGGAACCAGAAACACTTTCAATCTGAGAGTCCTCAGGGCGGGGTTGGGGAAGGGGGATGGGAAGCCCAAAGCAGCGTAGTCTCCTGCCCAGAAAACATGACAGCAGATGTGAGGCAGTTAGAGCAGTTCCGATTTTTCCAAATGAGGATACATGCTCTTCTCTTCTCAGCAGGGACTATAAGGCTATAAATTTGTCTGTAATAAGGGTCGATGAAACAGAAATGGGATAGAATTTAGCAAGAGAAGCAAGATGAGCGTACAAAGATGCTCTAAGGCTGTGCAGAAATGGGAAGCTGCTTCTGAAAGGCAGGGAGCAGCAGCAGCTATAATTGTGTTATTGTAGTCCTTGTGGGCTTAGGCAGTAACAGTGGAAGATCGACATTAGAAGGTATGAATTAAAATGCCTTTTAACAGGCAGTGGCTGTCTACAACCTCATATCAAATCAAGTCAGTGTAGCTTCCTTTCCTCTACTATCTTTCTTAGGCTATGAGACAGGATAGAGGAAAGGAAACTACCTGAAGGTTCAATGGCTCCCCATTTTCCAGTCCAATCCTGATGTAGGGCAGACAGCACTAAAATAGCCTGAGCCCACTTATAGATGACATTAGGGCCCCCAGTGGTGATCACAGGATTCCCATATGGTCTTTAGTTACCTGGTTTTCAGGATTAGGCTTCTGCCATTGGTTCTTGATCCCATCTTGCTCTATCTCACCTTGCCCTCAGGGTCTAGGCTCTGCTTTCCTGGGTGCATTAGTCTCCAGAGTGACTGATGGCCTGACTCAACATCGCTCTGGCTTGGGATTTCCCACTGCTGTGCTCTGCACACCCGATTAGGATCTTTTAGCAACCCCAGTGTCAACACTTACCTGAACTTTCCTGGGTTGCTCATCTGATATTTCCAAGTCCCTCTGGACCTGGTTGCCCAGCCCCTGCCGGGAACTCATATACCCACTCTTCACTTATTGATATGGTTAGGTTCCAAAGACCAGGTTGTTATGCAAAAATTGGTGTTATGCAAAAATGGACAATAATGGATGACCACATCAGATCACAAAATGGAGGATGACTATATCAGAGCACAAAATGGAGGATGACTATATCATTGCATAACTGCCAAATTACATCTTACATAACTGCCACACCACGGAGAATAATGGTCCAGCCAAGCTGACACATCACATTAAACATCACAGCCAGTGTTACTCTTGCCTTGCACCTCGGTCTTCATTACTGCTAAGTGTACGTTGTCAATGCGCAAAATAGCCGCAGAGTAGATTTTTTTGTTATTGTTGTAAATGTGAAATATCAGATAATGAGAATACTCAGTAAGTGAGGAGTACATATAGTTGGATATTGTCCCTTGTTCCTCTCTCCCCCATCTGCTCAGGAGGGATCCCAGTCCTAAGGTATGACCATGTAGTGAGTGAGTACTGCCATGAGCATACTAAGTGATGTGACAGTTCCTGAACTCTAAGACTTTTATTCTACTTGAGAAGACAGAACCTATATAGATAGGTACAGTGTAAAATTGTAAAAAAGCTTAAAAGCGAAAAAATAGACATAAATTTTAAAAAGATCACAATAAAGTACATAATCAGTTGTCAAATACATTTTATAGACAATTGTTCTAGGAATTTGGAGAAGGATTGGGTTGCTCAGGAAGGGCTGAATTTGAACTTCTGACTTGGATGAGAATTGTCGATGATAATTTTGCATGGATAGAGAGGAGATAGTGGGGAGGAGGACTGCAAATGCAAGGAACTGCATGTGTCAGCAAAAGCAGGAGCACATGGATAGAAGATCCTTGGATTGGAGCGGAACGGTTCCTTGTGGGAGGATATGATGAGACAACAGGGAGACCTCATGAATAAGTTCCACTAGCTTATGGGCTGGTGGGGATGGGCAGGGAGCAGGAGCACCAGCAAGGAAGGAACACCCTTGGCTTAGCTGACAGTTTTGCCGAGGGCATACTTCCTGAAGGACTGATCAGTCATTGCTTAATGCAACATGCAATCAAGTTTACTTTATGGGATCAAGCAAGGCTGTGTAGGCCCTCAGGCACACACGAAAAGGGAAAGTACAATAAAACCTGAGAAAGCAGGAACCTGTGTAAGGCTTAAACCTGTCAGAGAAGGAACACTAAAATATTTTCCACTAATAAGGGAGCAGTACAAAAGTGGTACGACTGCATCCTGTCAAAGGTGGAAAACTTGCGAGACCCAGAAAAACAAGACAGCCCCATTGAGTGCCGGCTCTCATAGGTTTCACTGTAAAAGGGAAAGAAACGACAAAAGCAAGAGACTAAAGATGAAGAAGAGGAAGAGAAGGCTTCTTTGCAGTGATCAGTAAAGATGTGAACCATCATGAAGTCAAAATAGGCACCCGGAAAAAAAGTGTACATCTAGGACCGTGGTTAGGTAGTTAGAAATGCCACAGAAACCTCTCTGACCCCCACCTCTTTTCTAAAATGTGGCTGCACATTTTGTTTGTTCCCTTCCTTTGAAACTAACAGTATAAAAACAGAAAGACAACAATATAAGCAGGGAGTAAAAGTCCTTGAGGACAGAGGCCTGGAGGATGCCCTGACCTGAGCTGCTCCTCACTCCATAGGTCCTATCTCCTGCCCTGGGCTCACTGGAGGCAATGGGGGCTGACACTGGAAGAGGAATGAGGAGCTGAGGGAGCCCCATCTTGTCACCCTGAGCTTGTGCATGGAACCTACCCCAACATCTTTCATTGCTTGTATGTTTTAGTGAGGCAGTGGAAGATGGAATTATAAAGTCAAAGGAAGGGATAAGGAATGGAGACTGGAAGGGGAAAGGACGAAGGATCAAGATCAAGTAGGGGAAAGGGCAAGGGACAGGGAGCTGCTACATAGCTTCAGCCAAAGCCTTCCTTTGTGTCCAGGGTAGGCAGGAGTATTACTACTAATTACCTCACATTTCTGGATCCACCCATATCAATTCTGCACCCACTACTATTCCATGCCCTACCTCAGGGCTGTGTGTAGTTTCTCCTCTTTCAGCACTGTGGACACTCTGCCCTAGGCCATGGGAAGTCCGCATCTGGTTTCAAAGTGGGAATGTCTTTCTCTTCCTCATTGCCAATCAGGACCAGGGAGAGGAAGGGGAAGGAAGTCCCTCCAACAAAGCTCTAGCTTCAGGGAAACATGGTTTTGTCATCCTCGCAGGAGTGCTAAATACGTTTCCCCATAGTAACATAATTTCTATTCTTGTTAGGCTATTTCAGACTTAAAGGAAAAAAGAAGAACAGGAAAAGAAGAATGAAAAGGACAAGAAAGAAGAGAAGAAGGAGAAGAAATCACTAGTATTTGTCTTTTGGAAAATGTCTTTCTATACACCATAACTCTTCTTGGTGAGCCCTCAAATGCCCTGGTACAGGGTGTGTGGTAAGAAGGCCTTCCCAAGAGTCAAGTGTGACCCACGAGTCTATGGGGCATCCGGGCCATCTACTTCAGGAGGCTGGGAGGGAGTTCAGGTCTGCCTTGGTCAAACTGTTATTGCTGCTGTCAGTGTTGGCCAGATTGTGCCAGGGCAATTTTGCCAACAAGGTGAGGAGCTGAAAGACCCCGTGGAATTACCTGGGCTTCTGCTGACGTGCCTGTTGTATAAATGCCAGACGTCAGCATTAGGGTGGCAGTGGGCCCTTGCCCCTTTTCCTGATACCTATTTAGCAAATCACAATGATATACTTTGTAATTTTAGGTAGGCAGGTCATATGGGTCAGGCCCATCCCTGGATATGAACATGTCACTGTTGTCTAATAACTCACACAAATTGGGAATATTAATTTAGCTAAGTGGCCATATGTCAATGACATATCAAAAACATGAGACTTGTATGTTGAACCCCAAAAACCACCATTTAGCATTATTTGCACTCTACTATAAGCTATGATGGTATAGATTAGTAGCTGGCAAACTATAGCGATGGGCTAAATCTGGTCTGAGGCCTGTTCTTTTTATATGGCCCATGAGCTAAGAATGTTTCCCACATTTTTAAAGGGTTACAAAACAAACAAACAAATCAAAACAAAGAACAATATGTGACAGAGACTATACCGCCCAAAAAACCTAAAATATTTACTATCTAGCCATTTATAGAACAGTTTGCCAACTGCTGGTATAGAGTACATAGATTTTTATCTTTCGGTTCATCTGGGAATATCCTCCCCTCTGCCCCATATATGGAGCCCTGGTGGTGCAGTGGTTAAGCATTAGGCTGTTAACCAAAAAAGTTGGCAGTTCGAATCCACCAGCTGCTCCTTGGAAACCCTATGGGCAGTTCTACTCTGTCCTATAGGGTTGCTATGAGTTGGAATTGACTCAATGGCAATGGGTTTTGTTTTTTTGGTTGCCCTATTTATAACAACACCTCTATAGGAAAAATGCATCCTTTACTTCTAACAGGTGAACTTGAAACACACCCAGCTCATAATCTGAGAACTGTCTGTGCCTCTCCGTACTTCCAGGGCCAAGTGCAGCGCTTGGTTTGCTGATGGCAATGATCATCAGCACTCACGCCAGCCAGGAAGGATAGTGTCCCCACAACTTCCTTTGGGGCCCTTGGGATCTAGAGGTCTTTAAGGTTAGCATCACTGCTGCCTTTGCCTTACGTGTCACCCCGTTGAGTAAGCAAGAGTCTCCTGCCCTGCCTGTTTCCTTGGCTCTGCTGCTACCAATCTAGGGAAAAAGAACAAAATTACACTTGCTTGTCTCTTAGCCAATGAGTGAAGCATAGGCAAATATACACTCAGCCTGTAGAACATTCCTGTGCTGCCCAGCTGCTGGCATAGATACGTTGTTGTTAGTTGTTTTAGTTGCCATCAAGTCGATTCTGGCTCATGATGACCCCACGTGTTAGAGGAGAACTGCTCCAATGGGTTTTCAAGTCTGTGACCTTTGGGAAGCAGATCACCAGGCCTGTCTTCTGGGACACCTCTAGGTGGGTTCGAACTGCCAACCTTTCGGCTGGTAGTTGAGTGCTTAACTGTTCATGCCACGTAGAGCTCCCGGCATAGGTATAGCAGAAGGGATAGTGCAAACAGAGTTGGAATTACAGATCAGAGATGAATGAATGAAACATGAAAGTTGGGGTCTGGAGAAACTCAGTGAATCTCAAGGACACTGAGGGCATCATGAGGAAAAAGGAAGCAGAGGCACGTCTGTGGGTATTCAAAGAAAGCCTTAAACTTCTCCTAGCCTGTTTCTTCATATGTTAAATGGAGATAATAATCCCTTCTCTTCTTACTTTACAGGAATGACTTAAGATAGACAAACTTTGAATTATAAAATGTTATGTAAATGGAAAGGAATATTAAAATCATGTTGGGATTTTCTGCTTAATTTCTTCACTACCAGCTTTGAATGTCCTCACTGTATGAAGGCGTTTTAATAAGTCAGTACTTTCATTATTTTTTTTCTCCAAATACAGTGTAACTTGGCTCTTAGATTTTTTTTTACCTAATAAAGTCTGTATTTGTCATAGTTTAGCAATAATCATTTCCAGCTTATAATGTGGCTACACTGAGTATAATATGAAAGAAAAGTAATGTAATACCTTCTGAGCCACACCAAAAGGAAAGAAAATTACTTTGTCCTTTGAAATGAATAAGTACCAGCTTTAGGGCAGTCCCTTGCTTATCCAATGAAGCAAAGTATTACTAAACCATCCTGCTCTGCGCAAGGTGTAGAGTAAGGCCTTCCCCTCCTCTATCCCCAGCCACAAGGAAAAATAACCTTCTTCTTAGTTGGAAGTACCAGTAATTCATGTTGCATTAGCAAAGAAGAAATGACATTTTCCTGCATAAGACAGATAAACAGTTTCCATCAAGGCCCATCTTCACTCCCCACCCCCATGGCATTTGGATCTATGAAGTATGATTGAGACAATGCTGATCTGAGCATTGGCAAGGAGCCAGGTGTCCTCCCCTGAAATCCTAACTGTGGCCACTTGCTTTTCCAGCCCATTCCCACAATGGTCATTCCACTCACTCATCTTGCAGGGACTCTGAAGGGCCAAGAGGCCACTGCTGGCCATTGTGTTTTGTAGATGGTGAACACACAGCAGCCTGGGCTCAGCCTACTCCACGGCACAGTTTGTAGACAAGGAGCAGGTGCAAACAGTGTTCCAACTGGACTCGACCGGAGCTGTTTGCAGGCGGTTTCGTGGTTAAAAGTCCTAGTAGTGTAAAAAGAGATCAGAGTAACAGATGAGTATACTCTCTGATGTCTCTGTATTTGCCATCTCTGCCTTCTTTTTGGAGTCCCCAGGTGGTGTACCTGGTTAATGATCTCAGCTACTAACTGAAAGGTTGGCAGTTTCAGTCTACCTAGAGATGCTTCAGAAGAAAGGTCTGGAAATCTACTTCTGAAAAATCAGCCATTAAAAACCCTACGGAGCACAGATCTACTCTAACATATATGGGTGGCCATGAGTTGGAATCAACTTGACGGCAGCTAGTTTTTTTGGTGCCTTCTTTTTAGGTACCTTGGTTTTGCTCTTAGAGTTTATCTTCCACCTGCTTGGGTACCTTTTGCCAATGAACTGAGTTCTCTCCTTAATTAAGTCAACAAGTATTCATATAAAGAAATAGCATCCTTTTTTGGCAGCATAATGTGAGCAGAACCAGCCCCAGAGCAATTTAGAATGTTTGTCAAGTTGTGATTAAGTAGCTGTGATTAAAGAAGGAACAATTACCTGTCCAAACAAGAAGCCCCTAAAATGTTCTCATTCCCTGGCCAAAACTATGAAACCTACTGGCCAGATCTGCATGATGTTTCACTTTGAAGGGAGGTTAGAGGGAACCAAGATGCCCAAAACAGGAAGCTTTCATTTGTGAAAGGAATACAGGAACAAGTGGATGCCACAACTTTTCAAAGATTGCCTGCATCTCAGGCTACTTAGAGGTCAGCACTCTGAACAGTTTTCCTGTGGTGCTAAACATGAACATTCGCACGCTTGACAGACTCTCTGGGTTATGTGCAATTCCTGGTGAAATACCTACCGTTCCTTCTGTCTCCAACATCCCCCCAAATATGCTGGAATACAGGTGAGTGAAAGTGATGTTGTATTTGTTTTTATTTTTAAAAGGGATGTACTTGTAAAAGTGGCAAGCACATTAGCTGTGATCGATAATCCAAAACTTCAACATACCACACAATGTGTTTCACAGGCACAGCTGGGTGTTGCTGTTCTAGGCCAACTGTTGCTCTCTGTTCTTTGTATGTCCATCCTGTACATTTGGTATAGTTTACCCTTCTAGGGAGGCTTTCATAACATGCCAGGCCATTATCCTCTAAAAAACTGGTGCCATCTGATACATAGAATTGTAGACACCAAACCCTTCCAATTATGACCTGCTCTTCAGGTTTGGCTGGGATCGAGATTTAGCAGTATACTTACCAAGATTCACTGGGAGGCAAATCCCAAGGACACAAAATATTAAAAAAAAATTGGGTATAGTTTAATATCCTCAGCATACTGAACTCCTACCTGGAGGACTTTTACCCCCACTGTTTGTGAAGTAGGGGTGCTGTGGAAAATGTACAGGCTTTAGAGTAAGAGATACCAAGGTCCGAGTCATTGTTCCTCCTTGGCCTTGGATGAGTCTTAACTGCTCTTAATTCTCAGATTTTTCATCTCTAAAATAGAAATAGTAGAGTTGCTATGAGGTTTAGAGACAATGGATATAAAATGCCCTGCAGGTGCCTGGATCTAACAGAAAAGCTTTCACAGAATATTTATTTACCTAGTGTTATGGATTGAATTGTGTCCCTCCAAAATATGTGTTGTAAATCCTAACTCCTACACCTGTGGTTATAATCCCGTTTGGGAATAGGTTTTCTTTGTTAAGAGACTGTATCAGTGTAGAGTGTGTTTTAAGGCAATCACCTTTGAGATGCAAAAAGAGCAGATTTGGACAAGTAAGCGAGCAAGCAGAGATGGTTGAAGATAGTTGCCACACCACAGGAAGTTCACTAAGGAACAAAGGAACAAGGACCTTCCCCCAGAGACGACAGAGAAAGAAAGACTTCCCCTGGAGCCAGCGCCCTGAATTCAGACTTGTAGCCTCCTAAACTATGAGAAAATAAATTTCTGTTTGTTAAAGCCACCCACTTGGGGTATTTCTGTTATAGCAGTACTAGGAAACTAAGACACCCAAACACTACTGTATACCATGGACGGAGCAATCCGAGTAGGTGAGAGAGTTAGATGTTTAATGTTTTGGAGAGCGTTGGTGTACACTAAGTGATAACAGGCAGAAGCAGTTTTGGATGAGACAATGAGACAATGAGAGAGGCAAAAGGAAGAAAAGTTGATTGTGACAAGTAAAATGCTCTTTGAAATCCTTTAAATTGCAATAGTCTGGGGAAATCTTTGAATAAGGAGATTCAAGGTCTCTTTTAATATATGCAATTTGAATTGTTGAATAAACGCAAATTTTGCCTATCCCATAAAGTCATGTTGATTTTGTGATGCTTAGGCAATCCCAAAGCAACTGCTTTTTTATATAACACATTTTCGTTGCCATTGAGTCGATTCCAACTCACAGCGACCCTATAGGACAGAGTAAATCTGCCCCATAGGGTTTCCAAGGCTGTAATCTTTACAGAAATACACTGCCACATCTTTCTCCTGTCGAGCAGCTCGTGGGTTCGAACCACCGACCTTTTGGTTAGCAACCCAGTACTTAACCACTGCGCCATCAGGGTTCTTTTTATAACATGTTAGGTGCTGTCAAGTCGGTTCTGATTCATAGCAACCCTATGCATAACAGAATGAAACACTGCCTGATCCTTTGTCATCCTCACAATTGTTGCTGTGTTTGAGCCCATTGTTGCAGCCCCTGTGTCTATCCATCGTGAGGGTCTTCCTCTTTTTCACTGACCCTCTACTTTACTAAGCATGATGTCCTTCTCTATAACACATTAGAGAAGGCATTTAAACTACTGTTACTCTGGGTAAAATCTTCAAACTCCAGATAGAAGCAGTGAGCATGTGAGTATAAACATGACAATCGGTGGCTTAACTGTAACAATTTTAGATAGTTTTTGGCATGCTTAAAGGTACAGAGATTTTTGTGCATGAGTATAAAAATAACTTGGATATTGTTTATTACACTTTGACTATGTGGGTGACATTATCAATTTTTTACGAAATCGGTATTTTTATGCTCAATATCATGTTATGGGAAAGGGAAAAAATGTCAAAGTTTGTCTCCCTGGAGGGAGTAGGGCTGGAGAATAGTGTAGTAGCCAATTATTTCTGAAGAGTTTTACACTGATAAAATGGTCATTATTTTCATCTGATTACCGAAAGATTTTCTGGCTGTTTATTTTAACTGAAAGTGTCATTAATACTAATTTTCCGGTGCTTCTAAGCTTTCCTATAGCTAAAATTTAAATTTGTCTATAAAGGTGTTTAAAGATCACCTCTAGAATGGAACCATATTTTGCTGAAGAGGAACTGTTACTGTCCTTCCCATGGGAATGATCTTCCTATGTATTGAGGGGAGGGCAGAGAATGGTTTTCTTAGTCAGATCCTGAAAAAAGCTCTTCTAAGCAATGAAACTTCTCTCCCCTATCAAGCAAGGTTTGCATATCCAAATCTTTCCTAGATGCTTGCCTCCATGACAGGACACCCACACCTGGGAGAGCTATTATGGAACATGCAGACAGACCACAAAAATAAAAAACAAACTCATTGTCATCTCATAGCAGGAGTCTAAAAATCCAGCCAACATCTCAGTGCTATAATCCATGTTATAAGCACAAGGCAGAGTATCTGTCTGGCCAACAAGAAGGCACTCTCCAGAAAAGGGCTACAGAAAGCAGTAATATTCTAGGTCCAAACACAACCAACAAAACCCAAATCCAAATGAAAACCTACCCTGCATTTCAATGTGCAAAGAGATTTTCCTTTTAGAAGAATTTAAGAAAGTCATTATTTTATTGCAAGGGATGTAAGAAGGAAAGGGTGGTGAGGCCACCAACCTTTCCTATAAAGGTTACATAGGGCTACAACCTCTTTTGGAATTCTTGGAGGATATTACCCAAATCAGGGAATGGGGCCATTGAAATGTTCAGTAGTTTTAGACCAGTGATTCTAGTCAAGAATTATTCCAAAAATAAAAATAAGGTTTTAAACTCATATTGTGTAATGATTACATACAGTCACCATCTTCATCATTAGTAAATAGCCTGAATTACTAAGATTCACCAAAAGTTGGTGTACATGAGCAAAAAATATAGCATGTCCCCCAAGCTCTTGTAGAAAGTGGGAATAGATGAAGAGAGTGGGCTACTGGAACTTTTACCAGAATAAATGAACTTATGTTAAAAACAGTTTGGGAATACCTGCTGTACACAGTTCTTTGATTGGTCAGTCAGGATCTGTCCCAAGCTAAGCATTAGAATCTTTGGAAGTCCAGGAAGGATGTATTGGGATCACAAATGGCTTATTCCAACGTGCCAAAGGTGCATTCAGGACCTTGAATCTCATTCATTATGCAACAGTAAAGCAGATGAGAAAATGGAAGTCAAGCTGTGCCTTTCAAAATATCATTAACTCTGGATTTTCACAATGGACTTCTGGAATGGTGAGTGATTTGCCAAGCAAGCCCTGTCTAGGCCGCGTCAAAAAGGCTGTAGAGTAATTTGGCAGCCTCTGTATTGGCATGAAATTAGCACCCTCCCAACCCACCCCAACATCTTGATCTTTAAATATGCTACAGAATAAGCCTTACTTCATCTGATCTTGGAACTGTTTAATGAATTTTTGTTCCTAATAATTAAGTTGAAACTATGACCCTTATCTCCACTGTTTTTTATCAGGAAAGGTCATACTTCATCTGATTGACTCTTTCAACACTCTCCAACATCCAAAAGTAGAGACCTTGCCTCCTTTAGATTCAGAGACATAATGAGTGTCCTTCACACTCATCGTAAGGGGTTAGGGATCAGTATTAAGTCAAAGAGCAGCAAAATGTAAATCTCATTAAGTTTCACCCAAGCCAAGAAACTGGATGTATCAGAAGTGGTGGAGTTTGAACATTTGCTCTAAAATTAATCTGCCTGGTTATCAGCCACCATCTGAAGACTCTTCCTCTCCAGGCTCTGTCTCCATAAATATTGAATGTGGCTGTCAGTGAGTTTAGCTTGAAAATAAAATCCCCCTACTTCATCAAGAAATAGCTCCAAACTTAGCGTGTGAGCTCAAAATATTCATGATGAAATCATAATCTTATATTTATAGTCGTTTGGATGGTTTATGAAATTCTGTTTCCCACGGAATTTTTCGTTGAAAGGGCCAGGCATAAAAAGCAGGTTCAGAGGATGACCAAGAAAGGATTTGCAGCAAAATCATCATTTTGGACTGGTTGGTTGTGCGGCAATCCTCCCTCTTCCCTGCACCCTACTCGCTGCTTCTCCCCTACCCCCACTCCCAGATTGTCCCCTGGTCTCATGGTCCTGTCTTGTCAACCAGGAAACTGAACTGGATTTCTGAGTGGGAAGTGAGGTGGTTACCTAAGATTATCCCCACTTCTGACCTTTCCTGTCCTCTAGACTTCCTCCCCATTTTCACTGAGGGAGATGGTGTGGATCTTAATGGTAGGAACTTGATGGTTCTCTCCGAGGCTGGGGGTCGACGGCCCTACGCAGCAGCAGACCTGCAAAAAGCTTTTACTTCTCACCCGCGCTGTGGTGCAGGCTGATTGGTCTTTGGGCACTGTAATCCTGGCAGATCCATGGGGCATGGAAGAGAAAAATTTCCATTCACAGACCCCATCCTTCTTGGAGATCTTATAGAAGGTCTCTCCTGATCCCACTGGAATGCGTACCACGTCCTTGTGCTGCCCCTCCAGGGCCTGGCTGGGCGCATGGAGGGTATAGCCCAGAGTATGTTTGGAAGACTGCTTTCTGCGAAGACAGTGGATTTTCAAGACATTCTGAAATGCCTTTTTAAACTCTTGACTCGAGCATGGGTATATGATGGGGTTGATGCAGCTGTTTAGGTATCCGAGCCAAAATACTATTTTAAAAACGGTGTCCGAGGGCTTGGAATCAGGGAAGAAAGACCCTGGAAGAAAATACACAGATACATACTTATTATTTGCAAGCCAATTAGCTAGGAAAACAAACCAAACGTCTTTTTGTATCTTTAAAAAGTTTTCAAATGATTACAAATGCATTTGAATTTTTCACATTCGACTAAGTGACTAGCCCCTGAGAATGTAACCCAATTGTAATATCCTCATATTCCATTCTGGCTTGGTCCATATGTGAAACTTGGCCAAAACGGTAGAGTTGCATTAGCCCTGTGTCAGAATATCACTTTGCTGTCTGCTGTGAAGCCTTAAAAAAAAAAAAAAAAAAAAAACCATTAAATTTAGGCAGAGTCTAATAGGCAGCTTATTTTGCATGAATTAAAAAAATAAATTGTAATTCATTAAAATAATCCATATTAAAATTGGTTTACCTGAATATTTCCTTTATTTGTTGATGTGGTGTTATATAGACATAGCCCAAATAGTTATGAAGTGACAGTTTCTTCCCTCTTGAATACTGGAAATGTGTATTGTAAATGGGAATCCCAAATATACAAAATATTGGCTTTGCCAACTTTTGGCCAGTGATTCTGAGACATTTGTCCTTAATTATGCCTTTTGATATTACAGTACACTCCCCTGCTGATTTCGACTCATAATGGCCCCCTGTGACAGAGTAGAGCTGTCCCAAGGATTTTTTAGGCTGTAATCTTTACAGATGGAAGCAGATCACGAGGTCTTTCTCCAGTGGAGTGACTGCATGGGTTTGAAACACCAACCTTTTGGAAGAAGCCCAGTGCTTAACCATCTGTGTCACTACGGCTCCTCAGTTCCCCTAAGGGCTCCTAACTGCTTGACATCCAGGGACCTCCACAGTCCCCAGTCTAATCTAGCTTTCTAACAATATTGCTAATTATTCTTTTATGGTAGCCAGACTCACCTACAAACTTATTTAAGTCATCGCTCATTTTTTTTATCCAAAAAAAATTTTTTTTATTATACTTTAGATGAAGGTTTACAGAACAAACTAGCTTCTCATTAAATAGTACACATACTGTTTTGTGACATTGGTAAACAAACCCACGACATGTCAACACTCTCGCTTCTCTGCCTTGGGTTTCCTATTACCATCTTTCCTGTCCCCTCCTGCCTTCTAGTACTTGCCCCTGGGCACAGTGCCCCTTTAGCCTCGTTTTGTTTTATGGACCTGTGTAATCTTTGGTTGAAGGGTGAACCTCGAGAGTGACTTCATTACTGAGCTACAAGGGTGGCTGGGGGCCATACTCTCAGGGATTCTCCAGTCTCTGTCAGCATTGCTCATTTTTAAATCTGATTTTTGCCCTCTTAAGTTGTGTCCCTATGTCTAAAACACCATTTTCCATCTTCTCTACCTACTGAAATCTTATCCGTTGATTTATACAAGGCAGGAATTGGATTTTGGCCTTCCTTATATCTTGTACAGTGACTATTACAGAGCAGAATAACAAACGCATGGAATCTTAAAGCTAGAACAATCTTAGGGATTATTTTACCAACTACTTAATTTCCAAAAGAAAAAATACCAAGGATTAAAGTAGTTGTCATAAATGTGATAGATATAGTACTGCCATAGTGATCAATAAAGGGATATACAACTCCCAGTCCAAAGCTCTTTATTCTCAGTTCTCCAGACTTCCAGTAGAACTTAGTAAAGGTGCTTTAAAAACTGTTGTTAGGTGCTATCGGGTCAGTTCCAACTCATAGTGACCCTATGTACAACAGAACAAAACACTGCCTGGTCCTGAGCCATCCTCACAATTGCTGCTATGCTTGAGTCCATTGTGGCAGCCACTGTGTCAATCCATCTCATCGAAGGTCTTCCTCTTTTTCACCGACCCTGTGCTTTACCAAGCATGATATCCTTCTCCAGGGACTGATCCCTCCTGATACCATGTTCAAAGTATGTGAGACGTAGTCTGGCCATCCTTGCTTCTGACGAGGATTCTGGCTGTACTTCTTCCAAGACATATTCTTTTGGCAGCCCATAGTGTATTCAATATTCTTTGCCAACACCACAGTTCAAAGGCATCAGTTCTTCTTCAGTCTTCCTTATTAACTGTCCAGCTTTTACATGCATATGAGGTAACTGAAAACACTATGGCTTGGGTCAGGCCCACCTTAGTCCTCAAGGTGACATGTTCGCTTTTCAACACTTTAAAGAGATCTTTTGCAACAGATTTGCCCAATGCAATGTGTCTTTTGATTTCTTGAGTGCTGCTTCCATGGGTGTTGATTGTGGATCCAAGTAAAATGAAATCCTTGACAACCTCAATCTTTTCTCTGTTTATCATGATCTTGCTTATTGGTCTAGTTGTGAGGATTTTTGCTTTCTTTATGTTGAGGTATAATCCATACTGAAGGCTGTGGTCTTTGATTTTCATCAGTAAGTGCTTCAAGTCCTCTTCACTTTCAGCAAGCAAGGTTGTGTCATCTGCATATCACAGGTTGTTAATGAGTCTTCCTCCAATCCTGATGCCCCGTTCTTCTTCATATAGTCCAGCTTCTTGGATTATTTGCTCAGCATACAGATTGAACAGGTATGGTGAAAGGATACAAGCCTGACACACACCTTTCCTGACTTTAAAGCATGCAATAGCCCCTTGTTCTGTTTGAATGACTGCCTTTTGATCCATGTACAGATTCCTTATAAGCACAATTAAGTGTTCTGGAATTCCCATTCTCGGAAATGTTATCCATAATTTGTTACGATCCACATAGTCGAATGCCTTAGCATAGTCAATGAAACACAGGTAAACATCTTTCTGGTATTTTTTGCTTTCAGCCAGGATCCATCTGACATCAGCAATGATATCCCTGGTTCCAGGTCCTCTTCTAAATCGGGCTTGAATTTCTGGCAGTTCCCTGTTGATATGCTGCTGCAGCCGCTTTTGAATTATCTTCAGCAAAATTTTGCTTGCGTGTGATATTAATGACATTGTTCGATAATTTCCGCATTCAGTTGGATCACCTTTCTTGGGAAGAGGCATAAATATGGATCTCTTCCAGTCAGCTGGCCAGGTAGCTGTCTTCCAAATTTCTTGGCATAGACAAGTGAGCACTTCTATCACTGCATCTGTTTGTTGAAACATCTCAACTGATATTCCATCAATTCCTGGAGCCTTGTTTTTCACCCATGCCTTCAGTGCAGGTTGGACTTTGTCCTTCAATACCATCAGTTTCTGATCATATGTTACCTTCTGAAATGGTTGAATGTCGACCACTTCTTTTTGGTATAGTGACTCTGAGTATTCCTTCCATCTTCTTTTGATGCTTCCTGTGTCATTTAATATTTTCCCTATAGAATCCTTTAGTATTGCAACTCAAGGCTTGACTCTTCTCTTCTGTTGTTTCAGCTTGAGAAATGCTGAGTGTGTTCTTCCCTTTTGGTTTTCTATCCCCAGGTCTTTGCACATGTCATCACAATACTTTACTCTGTCTTCTCGACAAAAGTGTAAACGTCCCTCCTCACTACTTGTAGACAGGTTGTAGAACATCTTGATTTTCACTTTCTTTCATTTCTTTCTTCACTTTCAAGCCTCTGTTTCTTCTTCCACTGGTATCTAGTAACAGCTTTAGGTATATTTGACTGAGTAGCTTTTGAACAGTCATATTGTTCCTTTAGGCCTCAGTTTTCTTATCTGAAAAAGGAGCAGGCTGGATGGATAATTTTTAATGTTCCTGCATAGATTTTTTTCTTTTGCTTCAGCCTAAGGTCTCAATTTTAGGTTTTTCTTTTTCTTCCTGATCCTAAAGATCCATCAGTCAAGCAAAACTGCATGTATTTAAAATCCAGTCTGGAAAACATAGCTCTGAATTTAGTAGAGCGTCTCTTAAGTATAAACAAAGAAGAAACTTAAATACTGCAGAATCCAAGAAGACAAAATGGTGACGTGGTCAATGGGAGAATTCTTAATCTATGAAGCCAACTTTCTGTTAAGTTCAATTTGTCTCATAGAATTTAATAAAAGGAGACAAAATGCACATGATGGATGTTTACTTAGGAGAAGCATATTCAGTGAAAAAGTTTTATTCTTTAGCTTCAATGATTTTTACCTTGTTCTACAATTATCATGAAATTATTGAATGCTTGGTTTGAATGAGGCACTGTGCTAAACACTTTACATATAATTTAATCATCATTAATAAAACTAAGAGGTGGGACACCTATCAATGCTCCCATTTTACAAATGAAGAAACTGAGGTTGAATGACATGGAATAACGCAACTAAGGTCACTCAGGTAGCTGGTTACTGGTAGAGTTGGGATTTGAAATTTAGCAGTGGATTTTATGGCCTTTGTTCCTTTATGGAATCTTAAACACATTAGAATCCATTTCCTAGGAGGGAGGATGGCATATGGAGAGTGATGAAGGATACAGTTAGGGGAAGCTGAATTGGAAAGATGCTTTTTCAAACTTCATCTGACAGGTGGACAAAGTGGACAATGCCAACAAAACTGGAAGTTTTGTATGAATATGGTCTGCTCCAGAAAAAAATTAATCTTCATTATGATGCCTACATATTGTCCAATATTTCTTCCTAATGGAGACAGCTATGTGATTAGGGAACTCACTTCATGAGGGTATGACTGGGCCAGTGCTTAATGACCGTGAGAAAGTATGAGTTGGGCACCAAAAGCCACTTTGTCTGGGGATTTCACTACTCGGGCAATCAGCAGGGAGGGGAGTATATTTTCCTTGCTTGAAGAACTTCAGTTAAAAAAAAAAAAGAAATATCAACTTAGAATGCGAATGCTCATAAAGTGATTTGAGAGCCTTATAATTTTCTCCACCTCTTTCAAGGACAATCTTTTTGCTTACATAGCCCAGTTTTGCATTCACAAAAATCTCAGCACTTCCCTTTACTCACTCCCTTCCCATCTCTTTTATCCCCTCTATTCTTCTTCAGGACCCCCTTAATTCTAACTGACCTAGAGCCGAGCTCTCAGGCTCTCACTCTACCCCAGCCTCCTGCTGTACCCACAGCTTCAATGTTCAACACTGATCCTCTCCCTGTACATGCCCTGCTAAAAACACCTATTTCTTCACTGAAGCTTGGGTATAGGGTGAGAAAGAGAGCTGGTTAAAACTAATTTACACTAAAATTTGAATGTCAGATAGTCTCTACTGTTAACCTTCCAGGAATATTTTCTTGTTAATCCAAGGAAAGCCCTAGATGTTGGCTTTTCAGACAGTGAATGGGAGATACTACCAGGACTGAGGCCTTCCCATAAATGACATCATTTGGCTTATCCCATTAAGAGTTTGAAAGCACCCAAATGTGTCTCAGCCTAGCACTGATTTCCCCACTCTCAGTCTATAATTCCACAAGGGGCAGGTCATGGGATCCATTTTTTATGCATGTAGTATTCTTCTACCCTTGTAGGAGTCACGTGATTCTCTTTCAGTAGTTGCTGGGTAACTAGAGTTAGGGGAGGTACTTCCTTCAGGAACTTTCCAAAGAGTAAAACAAGACAGCAATGGAACTGTTTTTTCTTACTCTCATTATTCTCTTCCTATGTCTCTTTCTATCCTTCACTTTTCCTCTTCTAGGAAGAGGAGATTTAACTGGAATCAAGCTTGGCAAAGAGTTGCTGGTGTCTGATTTCAATCTAGGTCCTCTCACCCTGTTGTCTCTCTATATTCCAAACCTTCCCACTCGGCCACTGTCTTCTCTGAATTCCCCACTGTCTCTGTCCCTAACCTCAATTTTTTCTCAGATCCCTTTCATTTTAATGACTGGTGCTATGTTTTAAAATTGAAGACAGCTGGAGAATGCTTCTTCCAGTCCTTCACCCATCATGGCATTGAGCACTGACGAACTAGCTTGGTTTGGAAAGGGACATCCCTAACTTAGTCACTAGGTTGTAAACTCCATTTTAGCTGGTATGTCAGTCATGGAAATTCAGAGCCCAGCACGGTGCTGGCATCTTGAAGGCGTTCTCCCAGGGTTTGCTGGATGAACGGCCAACTCCCTGACTGGCTGATTGACTGACTGACTGACTGAATGAATGAATGAATGTGTCTCCTTATCCTCTTCAAGATTCAGCCTCACGATGTGTCCTGGCTTTCTTCTCTGCCTGACAGACATAGCTCCTTATTTTTCTTCCTGTCCCTGCCTTTCTTCTGTTGCTTCTTTCCCTTCTTTGCTCACTGTGTTTAATCCTTTGGCTTTCTTTGTGATGGTATTCCACTTTTTTTTTTTTTTCACTTGCTACGTCATTTGGTATCTAACATTCTAGTTTTTCTTATTTTCTCCATAGAAAGAGGCAGATTTCTGAATTACCCTCATGAGGATGTTGTTGGGTGCTGTCATGTCAGTTCTAATTTCATAGTGACCCCATGTGACAGAGTAGAACAGCCCCATAGGGTTTTCTTTGTTGTAATCTTTATGGGAGTAGATTGCCAGGTCTTTCTCCTGTGTAGTGGCTGGGTGGGTTTGAACCACCAGCCTTTCAGTCAGCAGCCGAGCACTTAATTGTTGTGCCATCAGAGCTCCTTCATGAAGATAGGGGCTCTGACTTCTCTTGTCACAATAGGTATGTTCCATTCCTTAACAACTTCTGTCCAGACCCTGCCTCAAGGGGAGCAAACAGCTCTTGGTTCTAATTCCCTGAATATCTTACCTTGCAGGTGAAGCTATCTTTTTTTTTTTTAAATTTTATTGTTTTTTAGGTGAAAGGTTACAGTGCAAATTAGTTTCTCATTCAAAAATTTATACACAAACTCTACTGTGACATTGACTGCAATCCCCACAATGTGTCAGCAACACTCTCCCCCTTTCCCTTTCCACTCTAGGTTTTCCATGTCCATTTGTCCAGTTTTCCTGTCTCATCCTGCTGTCTCAGCTTTGATTTGGGCAGGTGTTGCCCATTTGGTCTCATACATATGATTGAACTAAGAAGCACTTTCGTTATGTGTGTTATTGTTTGTTTTATAGATCTGTCTAATCTTTGGATGAAAGGTGGACTTCAGGAGTAGCTTCAGTTCTGAGTTACCAGTCTTGGGGGTTCCTCCAGTCTCTGTCAGACCAGTAAATCTGGTCTTTTTTTGTGAATTTGAATTTTGTTCTACATTTTTCTCCTACTCTGGGATCCTCTATTGTGATCCCGGTCAGAGTGGTCAGTGGTGGTAGCCTGGCACCATATAGTTTTTCTGGGCTCAGGCTGTTGGAGGCTGTGGTTCATGTGGTCCATTAGTCCTCTGGGCTGATATTTTCCTTGTATCTTTGGTTTTCTTCATTCTCCTTCGCTCTGAACATGATGGGACCAATAGATGTATTTTAGAAGGCTACTCTCAAGCTTTTAAGACCCCAGATGCTATGCATCAAAGTAGGATGTAGAACATTTTCTTTATGAACTATGTTATGCCAATTGACCTAGATGTTCCCCGAGACCATGGTCCCCAGCCTTAGGCCCAGTAACTCAGTCCCTCAAGGTGTTTGGATGTGTCTAGGAAGCTTCTATGGCTTTACCTTGGTCAAGTTTGCTGATTTCCCCTATATTGTGTGTTGACTTTCCCTTCACCAAATTAACACTTGTCTACTATCTCGTTAGTGAGTTCCCCTCTCCACTCTCCCCTCCCTCATCACCATCGATGATTGTTTTTTTCTGTGTGTAAACCCTTACTTGAGTTTTTATAATATTTGTCCTTTTGTGATTGACTTATTTCATCCAGCGTAATGCCCTCCAGATTCATCCATGTCGTGAGATGTTTCGTGGATTCATCATTGTTCTTTATCCTTGCATAATATTCTACTGTGTATACATACCATAATTTGTTTATCCATTCATCGGTTGATTGGCTATTGTGAATAATGCTGCAATGAACATGGGTGTGCATTTGTCTATTCATATGATGGCTCTTATTTCTCTAGGGTATATTCCTAGCAGAGCCCTGGTGGCACAGTGGTTGAGCTTGGCTGCTAACCAAAAGGTTGGGAGTTTCCATCCACCAACCACTCCTTAGAAACCTTATGGGGCAGTTCCACTCTGTCCTATAGTGTCGTTATGAGTAGGAATCGACTCAACAACAATAGGTTTTTGATATACCCCTAGGAGAGGGATTGCTGGATTGCATGGTATTTCTCTTTCTGGCTTTTTTTTTTTTTTTTAAAAGGAGGTGCCATACTGTTTTCCGTAGTATTTATACCATTTTACATTCACAACAGCAGTGCATAAGATTTCCAATCTCCCTGCAATGTCTCCAACATTTGTTATTTTCTGTTTTTTTTTAAATTAATACCAGTAATGTTGGGGTGAGATGGTCTCTCATTGTAGTTTTGATTTACATTTCTCTAATGGCTAATGGCCCCGAAGCGTCTGTTAGTTTGTCCTACTTGCGTGTTGCTGTGATGCCGGAAGCTATGCCAGCAGTATTCAAATACCAGCAGGGTTACTATGGCAGACAGGTTTAAGCTGAGCTTCCAGACTAAGATAGACTAGGAAGAAGAACCTGGTGATCTACTTCTGAAAAGAATTAGCCAGTGAAAACCTTATGAATAGCAGCAGAACATTGTCTGATATAGTACCAGAAGATAAGCCCCTCAGGTTGGAAGGCACCCAAATGCGACTAGGGAAGAGCTGCCTCCTCAAAGTAGGGTCAACCTTAATGACATAGATGGAGTAAAGCTTTTGAGATCTTCATTTGCTGGTGTGACATGACTCAAAATGAGAAGAAACAGTTGCAGACATCCATTAGTAATCAGAATGTGGAACGTATGAAGTATAAATCTAGCAAATTGGAAGTCATCAAAAATGAAATGGAATGCATAAAGATCCTATGCATTAGTGAGCTGAAATGGACTGGTATTGACCATTTGGAATCAGAGAATCAAATAGTCTACTATGCCAGGAATGACAAATTGAAGAGGAATAGTGTTGCATTCTCTGTCAAAAAGAACATTTAAAGATCTATCCTGAAGTACAACACTGTCAGTGATAGAATAATATCCATACACTGACAAGGAAGACCAGTTAATACGACTATTATTCAAATTTATGCACCAACCACAAAGTCCAAAGATGAAGAAATTGAAGATTTTTACCAACTTCTACAGCCTGAAAGTGATTGAACATGCAATCAGGATGCATTGATAATTACTGGTGATTGCAATGCAAAAGTTGGAAACAAAGATGGATTAGTAGTTGGAAAATATGGCCTTGGTGATAGGAACAACTCTGGAGATTACATGCTAGAATTTGGGAAGACCAACAACTTCTTTATTGCAAATACATTTTTTCAATAACATAAACAGCTAAGGGTGGACTAGGCCGGCACTGTCTGCCTCCTGATGTTGGTCCAGCAGTGTGGGAGTACTCACAACCTCTTGCCAGATAGACGAGGGTGTTGGATGGGGAGTAGTACGGGCTTGCTTCCCACTGTTCAGCAGCTGGTAGAGTGGTTGGGGGGCAGTGTGGGCCTGATGCAGCAGTGGGCCTGAGCACCAGGCATGCTCTAGTTGCAGCAGCAGGGAGGGGGCCTGCCATAAGTGTGGGGTGGCCTACAGGGCTAGGTGTGGAGGAAAATGAAAAGAAAAGACAGAGAAAGAAAGAAAAACAAACAAACAAAAAAACCAGTAGCTAGCAAGTGCGGTAACCGTGGATCTGGAGGCCATCTGAAAATGGGGAAGATGGCATCTGGGCTAGGTCGGAGGTAGAAAGAAAAGAAAATGAAAAAAGAATAAAATAAATGGTGGCACAAGTGGGGGCTAGTGGGTAGTGGTGGTTTGGATGAGGGGCAGCAGAGGGCCAGTGTGCTGTTGGTAGTCTATCCACAGTGGCACAGTATGGGCCAGAGGGAAAGCGGGGAGGTGACATATGCGGCTAGGCAGGAGGGAGAAATAAAAGTAAGAGAGGAAAAAAGAGAAAAAAAAAATGGTGGCACAGCAGGGACCTGGGGATAAGGGCAGGGCAAATCTGGGGCGGCAGTGCAGCAGGGTCCAGTGGGATGCAGAAAAGGCATTCAGCAAAGTCCAACACCCATTCCTAATAAAAACTCTCTATAAAATAGGTATAGAAAGGAAATTTCTCAACATAATAAAGGGCATCTATGTAAAACCAATGGCCAACTTCATTCTTAATGGAGAGAGGCTGAAAACATTCCCCTTGAGAACAGGAAGAAGACAAGGATGCCCTTTATCACCACTCATATTTAACATTGTGCTGGAAGT
>NW_004444027.1:2874803-2891089 GCF_000243295.1 Trichechus manatus latirostris
ACTGGGATCTTCTAAAAATTAAACGCTTATGCTCATCAAAAGACTTCACCAAAAGAGTAAAAAGAGAACCTACAGACTGGGAAAAAATTTTTGGCCATTACAAATCAGACAAAGATCTAATCTCTAAAATCTACAAGAAAATCCAACACCTCTACAACAAAAAGACAAAATAATCCAATTAAAAATGGGCAAAGGAAATGAATGTACACTTCACCAGAGAAGACATTCAAGCGACCAACAGACACATGAGGAAATGCTCGCGATCACTAGCCATTAGAGAAATGCAAATCAAAACCACAATGAGATACCATTTCACCCCAGCACTACTGCATGAATCAAAAAGACTGGAAATAACAAATGTTGGAGAGGGTGTATGGAGATCAGAATTCTTATGCACTGCTGGTGGGAATGCCAAATGATACAACCATTTTGGAAAACGATATGCTGCTTCCTTAGAAAGCTAGAAATAGAAATACCATAAGATCCAGCAATCCCACTCCTCGGAATATATCCTAGAGAAATAAGAGCTGTCACATGAATAGACATATGCACACCCACGTTCATTGCAGCATTGTTCACAATAGCAAAAAGATGGAAACAACCTAGATGCCCGTCAAAAGATGACTAGATAAACAAACTATGGTACATACACACAATGGAGAATTATACAATGATAAAGAACAATGATGAATCTGAGAAGCATCTCACAACATGGACGAATCTGGAGGACATTATGCTGAGTAAAATAAGTCAATCACAAAAGGATAAACATTGTATGAGACCACTACTATAAAAACTCATGAAAAGGTTTGCACACAAAAAGAAACAATCTTTGATGGTTATGAGGGATGGGAGGGGTAGGGGTGGAAATACTAAATAGACAATAGAGAAGTGGTAACTTTGGTGAAGGGTAAGAGAGTATATGATACTGGGTAAGCCAGCACAACTTGTACAAGGCAAGGTCATGGAAGCTCCATAGACGCATCCAAACTCCCTGAGGGATCAAATTGCTGGGTGGAGGGCTCTGGGGACCATGGTCTCGGGGAACATCTAGCTCAACTGGCATAACATAGTTTATAAAGAAAATGTTCTACGTTCTACCTTGGTGAGTAGCATCTGGGGTGTTAAAAGCCTATGAGCAGCCATCTAAGATACTCCACTGGTCTCACCACGTCTGGAGCAAGGGAGAATGAAGAAAACAAGATACAAGGGAAAGGTTAGTCCAAAGGACTAAGGGATCACAGCTACCACGGCCTCCACCAAACTGAGTCCAGTACAACTAGATGGTGCCTGGCTACCACCACTGACTGCTCTGACAGGGATCACAACAGAGGGTCCCGGACAAAGCTGGAGAAAAATGTAGAACAAAATCCTAACTCCCAAAAAAAGACCCGACTTACTGGCCTGACAGAGACTGGAGAGACCCTGAGAGTATGGCTCCCCAACACCCTTTTAGCTCAGTAATGAAGTCACTCCCTTCAGCCAAAGATTAGACAGCCCCATAAAACAAAACAAGACTAATGGGGCATAACAGCCCAGGAACAAGGACTAGAAGGCAGGAGGGGACAGGAAAGCTGGTAATAGAGAACCCAAGGTAGAGAAGGAAGAGTGTTGACATGTCGTGGGGTTATTAACCCATGTCATAAAACAATATGTGCACTAACTGTTAATGAGAAACTATTTGTTCTGTAAACCTTCATCTAAAGTAGAATAAAATATATATACTAAAAAAAAAATGAGAAAATTGGCTGTGTGGTGGGGGCTGGAGAATAGGGGCATGGCACACCAGAGGGCCAGTGGGTAGGGAGGAGAGATTGCTTATGGGGCTAGGTGGGAGGAGAAAGAAATGAAAGAAAAAAGAAAAAAAAAGGAAGTGTGGCAGGAACCGGTGGGTAGGTAGAGGGGCAGACTCAGGGCCATGATGGGCTGGTGGCCCTCTAGCCACTGTGGTGTAGCAGGGTTCTGTGGCAGCAGGGAGGAGGGGAGGTGGTGTATGGGGCTAGATGGGAGGTAGAAAAAGAAAAGAAAAAATAACAAAATACAGAAAAAATAAAAAAACTGGTGGCATGGTGGGGGCCAGAGAGTGGGGACAGGGCTGACCCAAGTGCTGGTTGGAAGGGAGAGGAGGTGACGTACAGGGCTAAGTAGGAGGGAGAAAGAAAATTAACAAGAGAAAGAAAAAAAATGAAAAAAAAAATGGCAACGCGCGCCAGCCGGTCGGTGGCTGCAAGGCAGACCCGGGGCAGCAGTGGACCAATGGCCTCTAGCTGTGGCAGTGCAGCATGGCTCAGTGGTGGGGGGTGGCGGGAGTTGGTGTATGGGGCTAGGTGGGGGGGAGAAAGAAAAGAAAGAAAGGGAAAAAGCAAAAAAATTAAATTAAATTAAAAAAATGGCATGGCAGGAGCCAGTGGGTTGGGGGGCAGGTTGGACCCAGGGCAGCAGCTGGTGGGTGGCTCTCTAGCTGAGCAGCGCATGTGGCCCAGCAGGAAGTGGGGGAGGTGGCATATGGGGCTTGGTGAGAGGGAGAAAGAAAAGGAAAAAGGGGGAAAAAAATGGTGCCGCCGGTAGTGCCTGGTGGGGGCAGGGCAGACCTGGATGGTGGTGGGCCGGTGGCTTTCTAGCCAAGTGGCACAGCATGGCCTGATGGGAAAGGGTGGAGGTGGCGCACAGGACGAGGTGGGAGGGAAAAGAAAAAAGAAAGTAAGGGAAAAAATAAAAAATGGTGCGTCAGGAGCCAGCGGATGGGGAAGGGGCAGATTTGGGGCAGTGGTGGGCCGGTGGCTCTCTCTCCAAGTGGCAGGCTGTGGTCTGGTGGGAAGGGATGGAGGTGGCATATGGGTCAGGAGGGTGAGTGGTGGGAAAGAATTTTTCTCTGGTTACTAGATGCTCTGTCTCCTGTTAGGAGCTCTGTGAAGTTGCCTTCCTATACTCCTTGTCCAATGTCGTTGCTGGCTGTGTTCCAAGATGGGGACAATGCTGTGTCATGTAGTTGGCAGACAACCTCCACTCTATCTCTTCTTGTTCTCTGTTTTCTGTCAGTTTCTTCTTTCATTCAGTGTTTGATTTAGTTCTTTATCCCTTCATTTGATGCTTTGGGTTTCAGGATTGATGTCTGTATCTGTTTTACTTAGCTTTTTGGGTCTTTGCTGCAGAGAGTTGGCATGGTGCATCTGTCTATGGCACTATGTTGGCTCTGCCCCTTCTCAAGCCATCTTTTGCATGTGAATTTGCTCAGTTTAACTCTTGGGCTTTGGAAAATCCCCAAATCCCCAGAGAATCTCCTTTCACTGAATTTCCTTCCACTCTGGTCTGCTGCAGAATTTCTGACTCTTTTCTTTCCAGGACTCTCCAAACACTCTGACCAACTACAAATTGGCCATATTGAGAGGGGTAAAGCAAGTGTTTATCCCTGAACACCACCGTCAACATTCTCACCTTTGGAGATTCAGAACACTCATCTCCACTATAAAAACCAAAAAACAACCTGTTGCCGTCAAGTTAATTCTGACTTATGGCCACCTCATGTGTTGTTGTTGTGTGCCGTTGAGTGAATTGTGACTCATAGTGACCCTATAGGACAGAGTAGAACTCTCCCATAGGGTTTTCTAGTCCGTAATCTTTATGGGAGCAGATCGTCAGGTCTTTTCTCCTGTGAAGCCACTAGTAGGTTTGAGCCACTGACCTTTCAGTTAGCAGCTGAGTGCTTTAACCATTATGCCACCAGGGCACTCTACTCCATGTGCACACAAAAAAAACTCCAAACCCATTGCTGCCGAGTTGATTCTGACTCATAGCGACACAGTAGGACAGAATAGAACGGCCCTATAGTGTTTCCAAGGAGCGGCTGGTGGATTCGAAGTGCCGACCTTTTGGTAAGCAGCTGTAGCTCTTAACCACTGCACCACCAGGGCTCCTACCCCATGTGTAGAGGCCTCTAAATTCCAAGGGAAAATTGAAGCTGACTTCAAATGATGCCTCTTATGTCTTGTCACTTGATGTGCATACCCATTGTGCAACATTTGAGTTTTCATTTCTAATCTTGTGCTTATCTGTCAGGCTTGTGAGGGTGGACACTAGGAGCTGTCCAAGTAAAGGTATGACCACTATAGTCGTATTTTAGCTATTAGTTACAGCAAAGTTTGCTGCCAATGTCCCCAGTACAAGAGAAAACCATTTTTGTGCCAATTTTGGTCTCCTATCTGAGTTTGCTAGATTGGTGCTCAAGTTCACTCTAAAAATTAGTGAGAACAAATATGGAGTTTTCAAATTTGAACCCCGCACTGATAATTACAGAGAGATACTCTTCAGTTCAATGATTTTTTTCAGTATCAGTGTGACTCAATATTAAAGCAGAAAGTTCTAGCCTCATGGATTCTATGCTTTCTTTTACCCACCCAAAATTTGACATCATAGTGATAACTTTGAGAGACACTATGTTATGATAGACATTAATTAGCTGGAGTCATAGACTCTTAGAATGTAAACACTGGCAGGAAGTTAGAGACCATCACTGCCAACCCCTCCTTGGCAGATGAAGACTATAAGGCTGGGGAGGAGTCACATGGCTCATTTGTGGCCCAGTCAGGTCTAGACCCAGACTCCCCTTCACTTAACCCAATTCTGCTCCTGATTTTTGTGTGCCATTTAGCAACCCCACAATGGCATGGAGAATATTAACATAATGGGCAATGTGTCCAAGCTTTCATAGGGTGAGAACAACTTTGCAGAGATAATGAGAAAGAAGGTGGAGAAGAGTACCATCATCAATAACTACATTATTTAAAAAGTTGTAATGTGCTGTTCAGATACTGGAAAAAGAACAGTGGATGACTGTCTTGGAAGGGAATATCTGCAGAGTATCACATTCTGAAAGCTGTAGTTTAAATGATTCCAGTTAAAAAATATGGACTCCAAAGGAGAAGTTAATGTTATATGACCATGGGAGAGAATAACCCTTAAATGTTCCTCATTGTCCAATTTGTGTTCTCTCCATGGTCTGTCTTGACTGGTACGCAACCAGAAAGGAGGAGAAAAACAAGCTGTCACATAAATAGCTGGCCAGTTCAGCAACATTCAGGCCAGACCAGCTGGCATCTTCTTACGAGGAAGAAAACTCTGCCCAATAAAAGTGAATCCCAGAGCAAAGCTAGAAATCAGAGTATAAGAGCAAACCCAAGTTTCTTGTCATCCTGGAGTCTACCGAGGATGTTGAGCTGTTAGTTTGGCTGTGTCACAATCACTTGTCTGAGCCCTCCTGGTGTTATTACAGGAGCCAGCCTTGGACATTTCTCAGCCAGTCAGGAGTGTTTGGATTATCTACTTAGAATGGTGGCCAGAAATTCCTAAGAATGCTGGCCAAATCAACCATGGACTGTAACCCTAAGTTTGCAACCCAAGGGTTATGCATAGACTTAAGGGGTTTATTCATTGCTGCCAAGTTGATTCCAACTTATAGTGACCCTATAGGGTTTCCAAGGCTGTAAATCTTTATGGAAGTAGACTGCCACATCTTTCTCCCTTGCAGTGTGGGGTGGGTTCAAATCACCAACCATCTGATTAGCAACCAAGTGCTTAACCACTGTACCACCAAGGATCTGTCAGGAGTTTATAAATCCCGTGAAATCAGATGTAAGTCTGTGTGTGTACAGAAATACACTTTACTGGAAAGAGGCCTTTATCTTCTATCAGGTTGTCACAGTGGTCTGGGACATATAAATGGTTAAGCCTGGCTCCCCACTACTCAGAAAAAGTTTTACCTCTGCTGGGGCACCTCACGTATTTTCTATATCCTAATGAGAGCATCAAACTTACAAACAGGGCGAGCATGTGTTACCTCGGCACTTCTTTAGAAGGAGCGTGCATGCTCTTTCCTTCCCCTGTTTAACTGAGGCTTGAAATTGCAGTCCTTGCCCTGTGCCTCCAAGTAAAACAACATGGTTGTTCCTTGAGAGAGTTAATATACTTAGCTTTTTCTCAACTTTCTGGCAGGAAGCTTGGATAGCCGTCAAGGTGAAAAGAGGTTGGTGGAAGTGTGAAAGGGTGCATGTCTTAGTTATCTAGTGTTGCAGTAACAGAAATACCACAAGTGGACGGCTTTAACAAACAAAAATTTATTGTCTCACAGTTTAGGAGGCTAGAAGTCTGAATTCAGTGCGCCAGCTCCAAGGAAAGACTTGCTCTCTCTGTCTGCTCATCAGTCTTCCCCTTGTCTAGGAGCTTATCAGCACAGGCACCTTGGGTCTTCTTGCTTGGTGGTAATGAGGTCCCTCTACTCTCTGCTGGCTTCTGTCTTTCATATCTCAAAAGAGATTGACTCAAAACACAACCTAATCCTGTAGATTGTGTCCTGCCTCATTAACATAACTACCTGTAACCCTGCCTCATTAATATCATAGAGGTTAGGGTTTACCACACACAGGAAAATTATGTCAGATTACAACATGGAGGACAACCACACAATAGTGAGTATCATGGCCTAGCTGAATTGAAACGTACTTTGGGGGGACACAATTCAATCCATAACAGTGCAGTAAGTGGAGGAAAATGTACTTTATTGGACAAATGCTTACTCAGCCCCCTGTGTATCATAGGATGTGTGGGAATGGTGGAGGGTTGGAGTGTGTCTTATTTTTGCCAGGGCCTGGGGTTCACTGCCTATGATTGCTTAAGGAATATCTTTTTAGCCTCTGTAAACTGACTTTCTAGCCGTTATGAAGAACCACTGCTTCTTTCAAGCCAGGAAAGAGTAGGGGCCACCTGTGGAGACATTTTCTCAGAACTCATATTTCTTCAAGTAGGACATAAAACGCACTTTTACAGGATCCTTCTGGCGGGCTAAGTGTAGTAGCTCTGCAGAATCAGGGATTTCTAGATGAGTCCGAGCTGTTTGAAGTAAAACTCTTCAAATGGTTTCTATCATCAGGTAACAAAGCCTTAAGCAGCATTCCTTCTCTCTTAGAAATAAGGAGTGTGTCTTCCAGAAGGCACATATTCAGCCCGAACGCTGACAGTAACTCAGGAGACGATAAATTGTGATCTGATCACCCTAGACCCACTGCTGGCATTTCCCCTAGAAGAGCTTCTTGTGTTTCATATTTAAGAAAACACTCTCAAGAGATAGCAAGATTGTTTTTTTCTTTATTTAATGAGAGAGCATTTCATTCAGGAAAAAGCTAGTAATTAAGCCATAATGTTCTCTTATGTGCTGTTTCCTTAAAAGAGGATCTACTTTCACAAACCAGCTTATTTTCCAAACTTTGCCACCATTCTTAAGGTCACCATTGTGTCATTAGTCTCCCATTTTAAACATCATCTTTACATAAAAGCCTTCCCTAACTACTCATCAAGGAGCCTGGGTGGCACAGTAGTTAAACACTAGGCTGCTAACCAAAAGGTTTCTCCAAGGGAGAAAGATGTGGCCATCTGCTTCCATAAAGATTCAAGCCTTGGAAACCCTATGGGGCAGTTCTACTTTGTCCTATAGGGTTGCAATGAGTCGGAATCAACTCAACGGCAATGGGAAAAGACACATACAGCTTCTTATCCTTCATTTATATCTCCCTCAGTGATTAACACAACTGTCAGTAAGTGTTTATTGAGTCAATGGATAGTATTTGTTGATGCATGAAAATGACATTTTGAATAAAACTGCTTCAACTACCCACACTTGCACTCTTAAATGGAGAAATAAATCCTGTCTTAACTCACATTCCAAACTTTATCTTCTCTATCTGCAAGACACTCATATTTACATGAAAACAAGACCCTCTCCAAATAATTTTATACAGCTAAGTTGCAGGCACTTCATGAAATTATTACTTCTAGTATTTATAAAGACATTTTACAGGGGCCCCTAAAAAAGGCTGAAGTCTGTAATTAGTATGCGATAGTCGTCAGCAGTCTCTCATGTTGGTGGGCTGCAAATCCAAGGCCAAACACCACAAATCCCAGAGCAAAGACATCAACAACCAAAATTGGTCTCCCAAAGAGAAAGTGGGAGTTTTCAGGATGATCTTCCTTTGCATTCAGTTTAACGGCACAGGAAGGTTCAATTCCTGATTCTTGGTTAGTTGGCTGATGCTTATGTAGCAAAAGGTGAGCAGGGGAGCAGGCAAATGGATTTTTGGTTCTGGTCTGCCTGTAAAGATGCCTGATCTGAGGTCTCTGGACAATTCCCTACATAGAAATAACATACTAGGTCCTCTCACTGCCTCTGACCACTGGGCAACCCAGAGACATGTCCCTGACACTTGTAGACATCCTCCAGGAGCATTGTCTAGCCCTGTTTAAGGTAAAAATACAAATAATGCCTTGTCTCCACTCCTTGCTGTTGCATATTACCCTGCCTCTGCCTGAGTTAAGCCAAGGATGGTGGTTGTCTGTGGGCTCGTTGTACTTCTCACCGACTACCTAGGTAAAGAGCCCTCATCCCAACTGGATTAGACCAGCAGACTGCCTGACCTCCATCAGGAATGGGGGGTATTCAAACTGACATGACAGATATGTATAGGCATTTTAATAGTTTTTATTTTTAAACCAAGTATGTCTTTTTGAAAGCTATTATCTGCCTTCTAAGTACAGCTGGGAAAACCAATTTTAAAATGCAGAAAGGGATTGGGTCACTTTGCTCTTTAAAGGGCAATAGAGTATGGTATTCTTTTGATTACAGACATCTTTAAAAAGAATTGACTGTTCCTCCATCTTTAATAATAAATGCAACATTTAGACAGCTCATTTGCTTACAGGGGACATCCTCACTCTTTTCAAACTTAACTAAGCCTTCTTCAGTCTCAGCTGAAAACTGTCTGATCATTTAAGGGGAAGATCAAGGTCAGGGCAGCACATCAATTTCCATGGCTTCAATTTCCTTCTCTGCCCAGATGACTCTCAAATCTCTATTTCCAGACTATATCTCATTCCTTAGCTCCAGACCTGCATATATGACTGTTTACCAGACCTCTCTCATTGAAAGCTCCAAAACCATCTTATCCTTAACATATCCAAACTCAACTCTTCATCTCTCACAAAATCTGCTGTTTCTTTTCTGTTCTCTACCTCAGTACACACCTTCCCCTCTGTTGCCCAACCCCGAAACTGACTTTCGTTCTCAACTGCTCACTTTCCCACCTTCCCCACTTCATCCAATCACCCAGTCCTGACCACTGAACCTTCATCCCCCTTGTCACCATCCATCCTAGTTCAGACTACCATCATCTCTACCTGGATCACTGCATCAGCTTTCTAACTGGGCTTCCTGCTTCTGGACTTTCCTCTTTCCCACCCATTTCCCACACTGTAGCCAGAGGGACTCTGAGAAAACAGACCTGATTATAACCTTCCCTTGATGAAATCATTTCAATGACTTTTCACAGAGTTCAAGAAGAAAGACAAATTCTGTATTATGACTTATAAGGCCCACAGGCCTGGGAGACTAAAATTGCCTTAGGGTAGAACACTTTGCAGGATAACTAGTTAGTAGAACATGGTATTCAAGTGCCTATCCAAAGACTGTAGTTAGTATCACAGAAGAGCTGAAAATTAAAACTAACAGGATTTAACAAAAATGAAGCAGTATTGAATCAATTATGAAGAAATTACTTAAAGCTTTCTAACATAGATATTAATAGCCAGTTTCTTTTTGTAGTTAATTTATCTGTATTTAAGCACCAAGACAATTTGAAAAAGTTAAAGCAAGTAAGTTAAAAAATTGTGTTTTTTATTAGTTACAAAATGAATACATGTCATATCTGTATAATAATATCTGCAAGCTCTGTGTCCATGTGCATGTACACAGACACACGTATACACACACACACAGAGAAAGAGAGAGAGAAAACAAAATCAAACATGATGAAAAAGCTAGAAATAAGAATGTATTTTAAATAACTTGGGTCATATTTACAGTATGTATTTTTGTGACCAGCCTTTTTTCACTTAATATATCATGAACGTTTTTCTATTTTATATTATTCCGTAACATAATTTTCATGGCATCTTAGTATTTCATCATACGAATATAACACAGTTTATATATCCACTCCTACTAATTTGAACATTTTGGTTCTTTCCAAGTTGTCCCTACTATAAATAACTATGAAATAAACATTCATGTGGATAGAATTTGAGGTACATTTTAAAATATTTTCTCAAGATAAATTCCTAGAAAAAGAACTCTGGGTCAAAGATATAAAATTTTCTAAGTTTTTGATACATATTGCTAAATACTCTCTGGAGACAGTATACTTATTTGTACTCCTACCAGCAAGAAAAATAATGACGCTAAGGGTGATGATGATGACAGCTAATGATGAGTGCCTACTATGCACTAAACCTTTTGCTACCTCTTTATAAGCAACAACTGACTTAATCTTTCCATCTGAGGTTGGATGGGCCACGAAGCTTGTTTTGCACAAGACAACACTTATTTTGATAGGGGTTAAGTAATAAATCACTTTCAAGGACTACAAGCGGATGCCTGACCTGGCCGCTGCCATGTGAAAAAAAAAAAAACATTGAACAGCCATGCTGAATCTCTTTTTATTTATTAAACTACCAAGACTTTCTAAACTCACAGCCTTTGTACTCACTATTCTCTCTGCTTGGGTTGTTTTTCCCTTGGGCTTGTATGTCTAGATCTTTTTCCTTTACCTCTCAGCAAAAAGGCCACCTCCTCAGAGATGCTTTTTCTGCTCATACTAAGGGAGCGTCACCTCCATCCCTACTTCCCGCCTTCTCCACCCACATCAGTCTCCCTATCACATCAACCCATTTTATATCTTTAATGGCTTACATCACTTTGTGAAGCATTTTTTAAATTGTCTTTTCTATCTATTAAATGTATCTCTCTAAGGGCATGGAGCACTAGAATAGGGCCTAGTAAACAGTGGGAACTCAATACATGATTGCTGGATGAATGAATGAATGCCTGTATAAAAGAACAGCTAGAATGGAGCCATCTGGATTAGAATCCAGGTCTGATTCTGAAACCCTTGCTTTTACCACTGCAATATACAGAGAATGTCCATCTTCCTTACCCTCAGCAGCAGTATGTATTTGCTTTCTCTTTGCCAACTTAATAGGCAGATATTTTAATATTTTATTAGTCATTTCTTTTTCTTCCTTTGCAAATTGTCTGTTTATTATGTCTGCACATTTTCCCATTGTGATGGTCAAAATATCTCATTATTTGTGAAATGTATCATCATCCAAATCCTTTGCCATCAAGTCAATTCCAACTCATAGTGCTCCTATAGGACAGAGTAGTACTGCCCCATAGAGTTTCCAAGGAGCGGCTGGCGGATTTGAACTGCTGAGCTTTTGGTCAGCAGCTGAGCTTTTAACCTGTATGCCACCAGGGCTCCTGTATCATCATGGGCCTGTTAAATATCTTCTTGCAAGGCAATTATAACAGATACAAAAGAAGAATACAGTACATGTTGACAGATATTGAAATTCATTTAGTAAAATCCATCACCAATCCCTGTTGATGCACAGGGACTAGAAGGACACTTCCTTGGTAATATCAAGAATACCTATCAAGCTCTATCATAATATTCAACAAAAAATACGAAAGGCGGGGACCTCACAACATCAAGAAAGTAGTGCCGGGAGCAGAGTGCGTCCTTTGGGCCAGGGTCCCTGCGCAGAGAAGCTCCTAGTCCAGGGGAATACCAAAGCGAAGAAGGCCGACAGAGAGAAAAAGACTTCCCCTGGAGCTGACGCCCTGAATTTGGACTTTCAGCCTACCTTACTGTGAAGAAATAAATTTCTCTTTGTTAAAGCCATCCACTTGTGGTATTTTTGTTGTAGCAGCACTAGATAACTAAGAATTTGGTACCGAGAGAGTGGGGTGCTGCTCTAACAGGTACTTAAAATGTGGAAGTGGTTTTAAAACTGTGAATGGATAGATGTATGGCAGTGACAGAGAACCAGCAGCAGCAGAGAACCTACAGCAGCAGAACCAAGGGACCAGTGCAAGATGGCGCTGGAGGCGACCCATGGAGCGAGAGAGCTGAATGCCTGTGTGCAGGAGGCTTCCTAGCGGAGGGCGGGTGCCCACTTATAGGTGGATCTAGGCTCCCCGACCCACGGAGCGAGAAAGCTGAGTGTCTGTGTGCACGAGGCTTTCTGGCGGAGCGGGGTGCCTCCAGGCACTTATACCGGTGGAGCTACAGAGCTTTGGAACACTTTCCCCAGCAGGGCAAATGTGGGCATGAGGCCCGAGGGCCAAGAGGCCACAGGAAAGAGAAGCAGAAGCTGAAGAGACAAGGGACACAAGAAGCCAAGCTGCTTCAGTCTCAAAAGGTATGGCCATGACCTCAGGGGTTTCAAAGGGTAGAGCCATGGCCTCTGGTGTTTCTAAGGGTGGAGTTGTCACTTTGATGGGCTAGGACAATGGTGCGCCTAAAGCCAAAGGAGCAGAGTTGCTGTCCCAGTGGGCCTGGAAGGGGGAGCTGAAGCCCAGGGCTGAGAGGCCTCCACTCAAAATCCAGAGACTGTGGCCAATACCTAGAGTCTGGAGGGCAGGGCCATTGTGTAAATTGTCTCAGAGAATAGAGGATTATTTTGAAAGCTTTGAGGGCTAATGTAATGTGTTCTGCTGACTTGCATGGTGCCTGTTATCACTTCTTTTCCTCTAGTTTCTCCCATTTGTAATGGAAATGTCTAGCTTGTGCCTGTTCTGCCATTGTACCTTTGGAAGCAGATAACTTGTATTCTAGATTTCACAGATGAAGAGGAATTTTTGGATTTTGGACTTGGAGTTAAGACTTTTGCTATGATATGATGGGGTGAATATGTTTTGCAAGTTGCAAGGATGTGATTTTTTTGGGGCCAAAGGGTGGAATGTCATGGTTTGAATTATGTCCCCCAAAAAATGTGTGTATCAATTTGGCCAGGCCATGATTCTTGGTATTGTGTGGTTTTCCTATATGTTGTAAATTCTGCCTCTATGATGTTAATGAGGGAGGATGGGTGGCAGCTATGTTAGTAAGGCAGGACTCAATCTACAAGATTGGATTGTATCCTGAGGCAATGTCTTGAGCTATAAAAGACAGAACTGAGCAGAGAGACAGGGAGACCTCGTACCATCAAGAAAGTAGTTCCGGGAGCACAGCGCGTCCTTTGGGCAGGGGTCCCTGTGCAGAGAAGCTCCTAGTCCGGGGGAACACCAAAGAGAAGAAGGCCGACAGAGAGAAAAAGACTTCCCCTGGAGCTGATGCTCTGAATATGGACTTTCAGCCTACTTTACTGTGAAGAAATAAATTTCTCTTTGTTAAAGCCAAAAACAAAAAACAAAAAACTAAAGGCATAGACATTTAAGTCAGCTCTTTCTCACTCTTTGTGCTTCAGTTTTCTCATATATTAAATGGTTACCTCGTATTGTGAGAATTGAATGAGTTAATACATGCAGCACTGCTGGATCAATGTCTGGCACATAGTAAGCTCATACATATTGGTAATCATCATTATTATAACTAGGTAACGTAAAATGAAAAGAAGAAAATTGTAACCATTGATTAACTTTTGTTTATATTTTTAGTATATTCATGCTTACTCCTGGATGCATAAAATAAATTACAAGTCTGTTCAAATATATGAGTTGTAAAAATAAATGTAAATGGCTTAAAATCTTGTATTAAAAGATAAAGCCTCTCAGACTGAGCTAAGAAAAAAATATCTGAACATTATTGTTTATGAAGGACACAAAATACCAAACAAAATACTACTGCATGATTAAAAGAATACTAAGGTTTGGAAACACATATCAAGCAAAGGCAAAGATAACTGGGACAGCAAGATTAATATTACACGAAACAGAATCCAAGGCACAAAGCATTTCATGAGAAAGAGGCTTATTTCATATTGCTAAAAGGCACATTAGGTATATTTGTTAAATTTTATGCATCAGCTGCTGGGAATGTAAAATGGTACAACCACTATGGAAAACAATACAGCATCTCCTTAAAAAGCTAGAAATAGAAATATCATACAATCCAGCAATCCCACTCCTAGGAATATATTCTAGAGAAATAAGAGCCGTCACACAAATAGATATACGCACACCATGTTCATTGCAGCATTATTCACAATGGGAAAAGATGAAAAAACCTATGTGCCAATCAACATATGAGTTGGCAACAAACTATCGTACATACACACAATGGAATACTACGCAAAGATAAAGAACAATGATCAATCCATGAAACATCTCACAACATGGATGAATCTGGAGGGCATTATGCTGAGTGAAATAAGTTAATCACAAAAGGACAAATATTGTATGAGACCACTATTATAACAACCCAAGAAAAGGTTTACATACAGAAAAAAACAATCTTTGATGATTATGAGGGAGGGGAGGGGTGGGGAGGAGAAGTCACTAACTAGATAGCAGACAAGTGTTAACTTTGGTGAAGAGAAAGCACATATTATAGAGGAAGTCAGCACAAACTGAACAAGGCAAAGCCATAGACGCTTCCTAGGCACACCCAAACACCTTGCTTGAGTCACTAAGTCTGAGGGCTGGAGACCATGGTCTTGGGGGACATCTAGGTCAATTGGCATAACATAGTTCATAAAGAAAATGTTCAACATCCTACTTTGGTAAGTAGTGTCTGGGGTCGTAAAAACTTGTGTGCAGCCATCTACGGTACATCTATCGGTCCCATCATGTTCAGAGTGAAGAAGAATGAAGAAAACCAAAGACAAAAGGAAAATATTAGTCCAAGGGACTAATGAATCTCATGAATCACGGCCTCTACCAGCCTGAGCCTAAAAAAACTATATGGGGCCTGGCTACCACTACTGACCACTCTGACAGGGATCACAGTAGGGGGTCCCAAACAGAGTAGGAGAAAAATGTAGAACAAAATTCAAATTCACAAAAAAAAGACCAGACTTACTGGTCTGAGAGACTGGAGGAACTACTTAGACTATGGCCCCAGGATACCCTGCTAACTCAGAACTGAGGCCACTCCTGAAGTCCACCTTTGATTATTGTTATTATAAAATGAATTAATAAATATTTAGAAATATTTAGAAATTTCCTCAGTTATATGATAAATATCTACAGATATAATTCACATAAACCAAAGCTCTTTGAGGTTCTCAATGATTTTTAAGAGTCGAGAAGGTATTTATTTTTAAGAGTTGCATTAGGGTGTTTACTGAGGATATGGAGAAAGTGGATTCAAGAGGAGTTTCAAAGAAAAAGTGGTCAAGACATGGTGATTACTTCAATAGGTAATCATTAATCTCTCACAATATCCAAGGTATTTGATTATGAAGCAGGAAGGATAAAAGATATCATCAGATTGTCAAGCTGGCTGTGTTTGATTCTAAGTCAGATGCAAATTGCTATCTGCAGTGACAAGTTGGTTTTGAATAATTTCTAGTGCTGCTCTTTCAGCCCAGTGGAAGGGTAAGGTTTTAAACCTGTCTCATCCAGAAAAGTCCAGCTCTATTAATCCACGTAGAAATAGCATGCTCTAAAAAGGATTCCTAATATATTCAGCAGATATAAATATACTTATCCCTTTCCTTACCCAAGTCATAAATACTATCAACTCTCACCTACTCCTGCTTATTCTCATTTACTTTTGGTCAAAGGACATTTTTCATTCCCAAATTATTTTCCCAGACAGAGAGAATAATTCGGTTATCTCAACAAGTTGTCATTTAATGTGTATGTAGGGAAAGCCAACTCATTTGGATATCTGGATGGAGTCTAATGAAAAACAGAAGTGGAATTGTATCTGCCTGTAAAAAAGAAACTTACAAGATATTCTAGTGTTTAAAAAGGTGGATTTTTGGGTGATTATGTGTATTACCATTCCTCAAGATCCAAATGAAAGATTACTTTTTTTTTTTTTTAAATTGTACTTCAGGTGAAGGCTTACAGAACAAATAGTTTCTCATGAAACTGTAGTACACATATTGTTTTATGACATTGGTTAACAACACCAAAACATGTCAACCCTCTAACTTTTCAACCTTTTTCTTTGGTGAAAATAAACATAGCCAAAGATATACCATTTCAAAAATTTCTACATGCACAGTTCAGTGACATTGACTACGTTCTTCCAGTTGTGCTGTTATTCTCACTTAAGAGGAGGGATTACAGAACAAAATACTTTCTCATTTAACAGTTACTACGAATGTTGCCCTATGACAATGGTTAACAATCTCACAACACATTAACAATATCCTTACTCAACCTTGGGTTCCCTATCACCAGCTTCCTTGTCCCCTTCTGCCTTCTGGCCCTTGTCACTGGACTACTGTAC
>NW_004444027.1:2892440-2914128 GCF_000243295.1 Trichechus manatus latirostris
TTTTAAGACCCCAGACACTACTCACCAAGGTAGAATGTAGAACATTGTCTTTATAAGCTGTGTTATGCCAATTGAGCTAGATGTTCCCCGAGACCATGGTCCCCACAGGAAAGATTACTTCTTAAAGAAACTTTTCCGAAACATAACTCCCCCATCACTGTCCCCGTGTCAAAATGAACTATTTCCCCTGTGCTCCTATGAGGACTTTTTTTTTTAATTTTAGGACATTTATAAACCTCTGGTATATGGCAGTTTGTTATGCCTTTTTCTATTTTATATCCCTGTTCTGGGAGAGTTTTCAGAACAGATATTTTGCTTTATTCAGATTTGATACCCAATAATTCTTCACATGGTGCCTTCTGTGTAGCAAGTATTCAATAAATATTGAATTTAATTAGTTAAAAAAGTCTGAGAGTCATTGACATTGAAAGTGTTTATGTAATATATGTATTTGTTCAAAAGTTTATTACTGGTTTCCAGCCATGACAGCATAATGGGTATCCACATACTGTTGTTGTTACGTGCCTTCGAGTTGGTTCCGACTCATAGTGACCCTATAGGACAGAGGAGAACTGTCCACATATTAACCTGCTGTAAAAAATTATAGAATTGGACACAATATACGAAGCACCTGTTTTCAGGCATTTTAGCACCTTGATCCTTGAGAGAATAAAACACACGGGATGAGTTCCACATTCACACTGGCTTTTTACCTGACGGTATTGCTGCACTGTGGCAAAAGGAGGTAGAGTCCAGAGAGCAGTGGTCTTGCTGGGTGAAGGAAACAGGTTGTTGCTCAGGGATACTAAGATGGATGAAATTTGTAAGACAGGTACCAGAGAAGAGATTGGTCTCCGTGACTCTATGGCCAAATATTTAGTGTGCAAGCATAGGGTGAGACCCTACAAGGCCAGGCAGGCAGATTAGCTTGATCCTGTTGAGGCTTGGCTTTAGGCTTTGATGAGGTGGGTCTGGAGTAGTCATTGATTTTAGTTTGAGAATAGTTCTACTCCCAAGGTACTTTCTTCTGGGATCTCAGCTGAGTGCAGGGTATTGAACAAGGTCTCCACGCTAGTTGGTTTCACCTTCAATGTGTCATCTCGTGTGACTTCTGGAATCTCTGTTGAACTCAGAGCCCCCAGGGATAATAAGTAAATATTATGAGCTTTATGTCAATAAACTAAACAACCTAGATGATATAGACATCTACCTTGTAATATGCAAATTATCTAACTGAAATAAGAAGAAAAAGAGCATTTGAAAAAAATCAGTCTATATGGAAATGCAACTGATCTAGAATTGCCAACAAAATTTGGAAAAGAACAAAGTCAGAGGAGTTATGCTACCTGACTTCATGACTTATTAAAAGCTATAGTAATCAAAACAGCATTGTATTACTGTAAGGATAAATCATTAGAGGATTGGAAGAAAACAGAGACTCTACAAATAGACCACACACATAACATCAGTTGATTTTCAACAAAGGTACAAAAGCAATTCAATAGGGAAAGGAAGATTATTTTAACAAATGGTGCAGGGATAATTGGATATTTACATGGAAAAATACGAGCCTTGAATTGTACTTCACACCATGCACAAAAATTAATTAAATATGGAATATGAAAAACTTCATCCTTCTGGGCAGAGAAAACATGAAAAGGAGTCCCTGTGTGCTAGAATAAGGGGGCAATCCCAAAGCAAAGAGAGCTAAAGAAGTGGATGCCCTAATTATATATATGAACTCAGAGAAGTCTCAGGCTCTCTTCTCTGAGCTGCATTGTTCCAAACAGATCCAAACTAGCTTAGCAAAGCCTAAGGGAATTGAAATGAGATTAGACCCATTTGCCAAAGTCTCAGACTAACCCCTAATCATGAATGTATGGGACAGACCCAAATCAACATAGCAAAGTCTTAAAGTACTGAACTGAATGACTTTCCACAGAAGCAAGACAGAATTTGAAGTCTCAAACAAATTTGTTTGATTGCCTGTTAAAAAAAATTCAACATTTTCTAGAGGATCACAACAAAGCCCAGGGTCTATACAACATAATATTCACAAATGTCCAAAGTGTAATATAAAATTATGCAAAATACAAAGAACCAGGGAAATGTGGCTGTCAAAAGAAATCAAAAGAATAGAAATCTCCAATATCATGAACAAAAACGGTGTTACCACCAAATATTATAGACTTTAAAAGGATAATAAAAGTATGTTATGAACAACTGTATGTCAACAAATTTGACAACTTAGATCTGAGTTGGACAAACTCCTCATAAAATATAACTTACCAAAACTGATGCAAGAAGAAACATGGGTTATCATGAGTTGGAACTGACTGACAACTGCTATTGATATACCTATTTAAGAAGTTGAAATTGTCATAAAAATTTTTCACAAAAGGGAAAACTCCAGGCCCAGGTGGCTTACTGGTGAATTCTATTAAACATTTAAGAATTATTAACACCAATATTACACAAACATTTTCAGAAAATAGAGGAGGAAGAATTACTGCTAATTTTTTGAGACTAGCATAATCCTAATTACCAAAGTGTGACAAAGACATTACCAAAAAGGAAAATTATGAATCAATATTCCTTATAAATATGGATGCCAAAATCCTTAACAACACATTAAAAAACCAAATCCAACAACATAGGAAAAGGATAACACATTATGACCAAATAGGATTTATCCTAGTACTGCACAGTTAGTTTAATTTTCAAAAAATCAAATGATATAATTAACAGAATAAAGGAGAAAAACCATATGATCATTCCAATAGATAGAGAAAAATCATTTGACAAAATTAAACAGTCATTAATGATAAAAACTCTCAGTAAGCTAAGAATGGTAGGGAAATTCCTCAACTGATAAATAACATCCATAAAAAGCCTACAGCTAACATCATAAAGGAGCCCTGGTGGTGTAGTGGTTAAGGGCTCAGCTGCTAACCAAAAGGTCAGCAGTTAGAATCCACCAGCTGCTGCTTGGAAACCCTATGGGGCAGTTCTGCTCTGTCCTATGTGGTTACTATGAGTCGGAATTGACTGAATGGCAACGGGTTTTTAACATCATAAAGACTGAATTGTTTCCCCAGATATTTGCTCAGGATACCAGGAAACAAAAGGCACAGAAGTGGAAATGATGAAGTAAAAGTATCCTTATTTATAGATAATATGATTGTGTATATCCCAAGTCCCAAGGACACTACAAAATAAGTATACTAACTAATAAGCGGATTTAGCAAAGTCACAGGATACAAGGTCAATATACAAAAATCAATTATAACATAAATGTGAAAATTAAACCCATAAAATTCTTAGAAGAAAACGTAGGGGCAAGGTAGTGGGACCTGGTGCTTAACAATAAATAAAATATGACAAAAGCTCAAGCAGCAAAAGACAAAATTGAAAAATGGAACCTCATGAAAATTCAATACTTTTGTAAATCAAAGGAATAAATCAAAAAAGTGAAAAGACAACCTATGGAATGGCAGAAAAATTTCAGGAACCCTATATTGGTTAAGGGCCTAGTATCCAAAATATATATAAAACTTATATAACTTAGCAACTAAAAGACAAACAGCACAATCAAAAAATAGACAAAATACTTGAACAGACAGTTCACCAAAGAGGATATTCAAATGTTCAACAAGCACATGAAAAGATGTTCAACATCATTAGTCATTAGGAAGATACAAATCAAAACCACAATGAGGTATCACCTCACCCCCATTAAAAAGGCAATGGTTAAAAAAACAGAAATAACAGGTGTTGGGGGAGTTGTGGGGAAACTGGAACCCTGCCATTCATTGCTGGTTGGAATGTAAAATGGTGGGGCCACAGCGGAAAAAACATTTTGGAGGTTCCTCAAAAAGTTGAACATAAAACCACCATAAACCACATAAACCACCATTGTGTTGATTCTGACTCATGGACTGAGTAGAACTGCCCCATAGGGTTTCCACAGAGCGTCTGCAAAAAAAAAAAATTGTTGCCATCGAGTTGATTCTGACTCATGGACAGAGTCGAACTACTCCATATAGGGTTTCCAAAGAGCAGCTGGTGAATTTGAACTGCCGACCTTTTGGTTAGCTGCCAATCTCTTAACCACTGTGCCACCAGGGCTCCAAGACCACCATATGACCCAGCAATCCCGATTCTAGGTACATACCCAGAAAAAGTGAAGGTAGGAACTCAAAAAGAAACCTGTACACCAATGTTCATTGCAGCACTATTTACAAAAGACAAAAGGTGGAAACAACCTGAATGTATATCAACAGATGAATGGATAATCAAAATGTGGTATATACATAGAATGAAATATTCTTATTGTTAGGTGCCATGGAGTTGATTCCAACTCATAGCAACTTTGTGTATAACAAAACGAAACGTTGCTCAGTCCTGCGCCATCCTCACAGTTGTTATGTTTGAGCCCACTGTTGTAGTCACTATGTCAATCCGTCTCATTGAAGGTTTCCCTTTTTTTCACTGACCCTCTACTTCACCAAGTGTCATGGTTTGAATTATGTCCCCAAAAAATGTGTGTATCAATTTGGCTGGGCCATGATTCCCAGAATTGTGTGGTTGGCCTCCATTTTGTGATTGTAATTTTATGTTAAAGAGGATTAGGGTGGGATCGTAACACCACCTTTACCCAGGTCACATCCAATGTAAAGCGAGTTTCCCTGGGTGTGGCCTGCATCACCTTTTATCTCTCAAGAGATAAAAGGAAAGGGAAGCAAGCAGAGAGTTGGGGACCTCATACCATCAAGGAAGGAGCACCTTTGGACCTGAGGTCCCTGCACAGAGAAGCTCCTAGTCTGGGGGAACACTGAACAGAAGAAGGCCGACAGAGAGAAAAAGCCTTTCCCTGGAGCTGACGCCCTGAATTTGGACTTTTTGCCTACTTTGACTATGAGGAAATAAACTTCTCTTCATTAAAACCATCCACTTGTGGTATTTCTGTTATAGCAGCACTAGACGACTAAGACACCAAACATGTTTGTCTCCAGTGATGGGTCACTCCTGGTAACGTGTCCAAAGTAAGCAAGATGACGACTCAGCATCCTTGCTTCTAAAGAGTATTCTGGCTGTATTTCCTCCAAGACAGATTTGTTCATTCTTCTGGAAGTCCATGGTATATTCAATATTCTTCACCAACACCACAATTAAAATACGTCAATTCTTCTTCGGTCTTCCTTTTTCATTGTCCAGCTTTCGCATGCGTATGAGGTGATTGAAAATTTGCAGCCATAAAGAGAAATGAAGTTCTAGTGCATGCCACAACATGGATGAACCTTGAAAACATTATGCTCAGCAAAATAAATCAGTCGGAAAAAACAAAAACAAATACTGCGTGAACTCACTTATTACGAAATAAGCAAATATATAGAAATCAAAGATTATTAACAGTTACCAGGGGTGGGAGGGAGAAGAAAGGAGGAATTCATGTTTGTGGGGATTGAATTTATGCCAATGGTGGTGAAATAGTTTGGAAAAGGATATCTATCAATAAAGGTAGCACAACATGAAAAATGTAATCAATGTCATTGAATTGTAAATGTTGAAGTTGTTGAATTGGCGAATGTTTTGGTGTGTATATTTTCATCACAATAAAAAAATTGTTTTCTTACATAGCAGCAGGAAATACATGTCAAATAAAGTTTAAAAAATTCCATCTACAGTAACACCAAAAAACATATTTAGGAATATATCTTTAAAAATGTCAAAGACCTCTACACTTAAAACTATGAAATATTGCTGAAATTTAAAAAGATTTAAATAATTAGAAAGACATAATATACTCATGAATTAAAGACTCAATATTATTAATATAGTAATTCACCAAAATGATCTATAGATTTGATTCAATCCTGATCAAAATTCCAGCAGGCTTCTTCGTTGATGAAATTGACAAGCTAATTCTAAAATTTATATGAAAATACAAAAGGTCTAGAATAACCAAAGCAGTCTTTAAATTAAGAACAAAGTTGGAAAATTTACCTGCCTGATTTTAAGACTTATTTAAAGCCAGAGTAACCATGACTGTTTGGTATTGACAAAACTTTAGGTATATAAAGCAAAGGAACAGAATAGATAGTCCAGAAAAACATATATTACACACACACACATATATACATGTTGTTGTTGTTGTTAGGTGCTGTCAAGTCAGTTGTGACTCATAGGGAACCCATGCACAACAGAACGAAACACTGCTCTTCCCTGCGCCATCCTCTTGTGCCATCCTCAAAATTGTTGCTATGTTTGAGCCCATTGTTGCAGCCACTGTGTCAATCCATCTCAGTGAGGATCTTTGTCTTTTTCACTGACCCTCTACGAAGCATGATGTCCTTCTTCAGGGACCGGTCCCTCCTGATAACATGTCCTAAGTACGTGAGACGAAGTTTCACTATCCTCTCTTCTAATGAGCATTCTGGTTGTACTTCTTCCAAGACATATTTGTTCTTTCTTCTGGAAGTCGTGGTATATTTAATATTCTTTGCCAACACCATGTCCAGCTTTCATATGCATATGATGTGATGGAACATAACTGCCTTGGGTGAGGCTTACCTTGGTCCTCAAACTGACATCCTTGCTTTTTAACACTTCAAAGAATCCTTTTGCAGCAGATTTGCCAGATGCAATACATCCTTTGATTTCTTGACTGCTGACTGCTGCTTCCATGGGCGTTGATTGTGAATCCAAGTAAAATGAAATCCTTGACAACTTCAATCTTTTTTCCATTTATCATGATGTTGATTATTGGTCCAGTTGTGAGAATTTTTGTTTTCTTTATGTTGAGGTGTAATCCATACTGAAAGCTGTGGTCTTTGATCTTCATCAGTAAGTGCTTCAAGTCCTCTTCACTTTCAGCAAGGAAGGTTCTGTCATCTGCATATCACAGGTTGTTAATGAGCCTTCCTCCAATCCTGATGCCGTGTTCTCCATATAGCCCAACTTCTCGGATTATTTGCTCAGCGTACTGATTGAATGAGTATGGTGAAAGGATACAACCCTGATGCACACCTTTCCTGACTTTAAAACATGCAGTATCCCCTTGTTCTGTTTAAACAGCTGCCTCTTGGTCTATGTACAGGTTCCACATGAGCACAATTAAGTGTTCTGGAATTCCCATTCTTCAAAATGTTATCCATAATTTATGATCTGCACAGTCAAATGACTTTGCATAGTCAATAAAACATAGGTAAACATCTTTCTGGTATTCTCTGCTTTCAGCCAAGATCTATCTGACATCAGCAATGATATCCCTGGTTCCACATCCTCTTCTGAATCCAGCTTGAATTTCTGGCAGTTCCCTGTTGATGTACTGCCGCAGCCGCCTTTGAATGATCTTCAGCAAAAATTTTACTTGCCTGTGATATTAATGATACTGTTCAGTAATTTCCGCATTTGGTTGGATCACTTTTTTGGGGAATAGGCATAAATATAGATCTCTTCCGGTCCATTGGCCAGGTAGCTGTTTTCGAAATTTCTTGGCATAAACGAGTGAGCACTTCCAGTGCTGCGTCCATTTGTTGAAACATCTCAGTTGGTATTCTGTCAATTCCTGGAGCCTTGTTTTTCACCAGTGTCTTCAATGCATTTAAGGTGACCTTCCTAGTTTACCCCGGACAATCTCAGTTTATGCCTTAGCATAATTATTAATAGTGATTTATTTTTTTCTCAAAAGTGTCATGGTCTGAATAATAAATTAATATTGAATTAATATTTACTGGTTAGGATCCACAAGGCGGGTATCAAAGATGAGGTAAATCACCTGTCTATTGGGCTCTCGCATTGCTGTAAAGAAGGGAGGCCCAAACTCTAGGTAAAATAAGACCTAACTTTTACTGAATGCTCATGATATGCTGATACTTTCTTAATGTTTTCCATGTATTTCATTTAATCTGTGCAAAAATCATATGTATTACAGATCAGCAAACAGGCACAGAGAGACTTAGTAACTTGACTAAGGGCATTCAACAAGTCCATGTAAGAAGTGCAGTGTGAACTAGGCACTCCTGCTCCCAAACCCATAAGCTTAACCACAACACTACCTACCGTTCCATCGGCAGCCACTTTTTGTTCTGGGAATGAGGCTGGTATGTTGAGCTAACATTCTTTTCTCTGAAGTTTTGGGCAAAAATAAAGTCCTATCGTACTCTCACTCCCGCCCCACTTCCATTCTCTCTTACCCCAAGCATGACCCACCATGGGGAATTATTACCGCCTACTTTTAACCATTTTACTTGGATCCACAATCAACACCCATGGAAGCAGCAGTCAGGAAATCAAAAGACACATTACATTGGGCAAATCTGCTGCAAAAGACCTCTTTAAAGTGTTGAAAAGCAAAGATGTCACCTTGAAGACTAAGGTGCACCTGACCCAAGTCATGGTATTTTCAGTTGCATCATATGCACACGAAAGCTGGACAATTAATAAGGAAGACCTAAGAAGAACTGATGCCTTTGAATTGTGGTGCTGGGGAAGAATATTGAATACACCATGGACTGCCAAAAGAATGAACAAATCTGTCTTGGAAGAAGTACAACCAGAATGCTCCTTAGAAGGAAGCATACTTTGGACGTGTTGTCAGGAGAGATCAGTCCCTGAAGAAGGACATCATACTGGGTAAAGTACAAGGTCAGCAAAAAAGAGGAAGACCCTCAACGAGATGTATTGACACAATGGCTGCAACAATAGACTCAAGCATAACTCCGATTGTGACCATGGCACAGGACCGGGCACTGTTTCGTGGTGCATAGGGTTGCTATGAGTTGGAACCAATGTGACGGCACCTAACAACAACAAAAACAACTTTTAACCGAATGGGCTCTGGTTGCTTAGTGTTAATGCTTGGCTGTTAACCGAAAGGTCAGCAGTTTGAACCCACCAGCCACTCCAAGGGAGAAAGATGTGGCAGTATGCTTCCATAAACACTAAAACTCAAAACCCAAACACATTGCCATTGAGTTGATTTTGACTCATAGTGACCCTATAGGACAGAGTAGAACTGCCCCAAGACTGTAATCTTTATGGAAGCAGACTGCTACATCTTCCTCCCTTGGAGTGGCTGGTGGGTTTGAACTACTGACCTTTATGTCATCACTTTAACCTCTAAGTAAAGATTACAGCCTTGGAAATCCTATGGGGCAGTTCTACTCTGTCCTATAGAGTCACTATGAGTCAGAATGGACTCTATGGCAATGGGATTGGTTTTTTTGGTTTATTTTTAACTGAAGGAGCCCCGGTGGCACAGTGGTTAAGCACTGAACTGCAAACCCAAAGGTTGGCAGTTCTACTCTGTCCTACCAGGTTGCTATGAGTTGGAATCAACTCAGTGACTCGATGGCAATGGGTATTTTTAACTGGCTTGCAATCCATTCAGTCTCCTAACTGTGTTTATAGCAAAATAATTTCCCCTCCAGCCTTCTTTGGATGTGGTGAAACTGGTCCCAGAAGCTGAGTGTTTAAGCTTAAGAGTTTGTGTGTGTACGTTTTAATTTAATTAAAAACTGTCTTCTGTTTTGCTCTTCTCTTATATCATAATAGATAAGGGGTAGCAAAAAGCCATTTATCAAGTTAATAGTGGCCCTAGGTGGGGGTTGGGGAGGAAGGAAAGGGCACAATTCAAGTTTTCTGTGACTTCTGGCTCAGTTTTAATGGAATGTAAGTGCCATGCCAGAGCCTGGTAAAAATAGAAACTTCAGTGTCCAGGCTCTTCCCCAGATGGTCTATGGGAATCCAGATAGTGACTCATCACTGAGAAGGGTAGCTATTAATTAGTGGGAAGATGTCATGCCTAAGTCTATTTGCTCTCAATTAATTGAGATTTCAGTTATTATATTAAACTGCCCGATGTCTTGAATGGTGAAATAGGTAGGAGGGAAGAACAAGTGCAGCTGGCCTTGGCTAGAAGTGGACTGAGGGAAAATTCTGTAAAAGGAGACAGAACAGGACAAGCATCTGCAGAAGGATAAGTTACATTCTAGATTTCATTTAGGAGAAGTAAACATCAGTCCACCAGCGTGGATGGGGAGGGAGCAGGTGTCTGTGAGCATTGAGAGAAGAGGAATGAGAGGGAGGACGCTGGGCAGGGGTATGTAATAGACTGTCTGCTTCTTTACTGTCAGCCTACATAGCTAGACTTCAGCTTTTTTTTAAAGTAATAAAAAATTTATGTGGGTGGAAAATACTACAGAAATAAATGTGTATAATTAGTGAGCTTAGTTCTAAAATTCTAGAAACTCTTGGCTCATCTAAAGTCCTATTACCAGGTGGAATCAATATAAGAAGAGGGAAACTTGTAATGCTTTTCACAGGAAATAATTATTTCCCTTTTTACAGTCCACAGGCATAACCCTTTCTATTAAGCATGGCCTTCTAAGAGGAATTAGTTTTGTGGCCTTGGGTAAGCCACTTGCCTCTCCAAATCTCACATTCTTTATTAATATAACGAGGATAAAACAATCCCAAATCTGCTGCTGTCAAGTTGAGTCTTACTCACGGCAACCTCATGTACTACAGAGCAGAACTGCTCCACAGGGTTTCCTTGGCTATAATCTTTACAGAAGCAGATCTCCAGGCCTTTCTTTTGAGATGCTGCTGGGTGGTTTCAAACAGCCAACCTTTATGTTGGTTATCAAGTGTAAACCGTTTGTGCCACCCAGGGACGCTTACAATGAGGATAATCATACCTATTTTCACAGGGCTTGTTCTGGCAATTAAATAACAACGTATGTGAAGAATCAAGGGGAGTGACTAAGCACATAGAGGACCAAAAATATTAATTGAAGAAATTAAAATAATACAAATGATTCACACCGTCGCACCACCCAGGCAGTCTACCATTAAGTTAGAAAGAGTTGTATCACTCTGATTCTTTCTGATTTGAATGGAGGGAATCCCTGACTTCATCAGTTCTTACCATTTTTAATATTCAGAGTGAGTATTACCTATCTGAGTAGCTGTTCCAGAATGCTGTGCTGCATTATTGATCTTAGTGTCTATCTCTCTTCATAGGCAGTAAACCTCTTAAAGAGAGGGGCTGTGACTCATTTAGGTCTTTGTCCCTGGGGCTGACCACAGCAGCTAGCACATAGTAGACACTTGAATGTTTATTGAATAAAGGAGTGAAGGAAGATTTGTATTGGTGGGAAGCGTTAGGAATGGTATTCCCTCTGGTAGAAATGCGGCATGAACAAAAGAAGAAACATACTTAACATTGTTTAGGAAAAGACAACGGTGAGCAGTCTGGCTATAGAACAGGGGCTGGGGAGTACTAAGCAAGAGATAGGCCAAAGAGGCCAGGACCCTCCACGTTGTTCCTCACCTGTAACCTCTGCTCCCTCCTTTCTTTTCAAGGCCCCAAGACTCTCTGTGAAGACTTTGCTACTTGAAAGAAAGGGAGGCCCTGTCTATCTGGCCCATATGATGGCTAATTCTTTCCTTTATTACCTCCTTCACCTCTTTAAAAACAGAGCTGTAGTTCCTGAGCTCCTTTGCGAGACATAAAGCTAGGTCCTTTGCATTTCCTTATTTTTTTAAGTTTACGTTTTGAGTAGCTAATACAGTTACTTGGTTCAAAAATTAGAACAATATAATAAGGTATATCTTGAGATGTCATATCCCTTGACTCCATCTACCCTATTCCCCCTATACTGGGTTGAATGTGTAGCGCCAAAATTCATCTCCTTCTCAGAATCTCAGAACATTACCTTGACTTTGAAGATGTTATTAGCTAAGTTAAGATGAGGTCATACTGGAGCAGGGTGGTCCCTTAATCCAATTTGACTCGTGTCCTGAAAAGAAGAGAAGATACACAGACACAGACACATGGGGAGAGAGCCTTGTGATGACAGAGTTAGAGAGTGGAGTGATGCATCTACAAGCCAAGGAATGCTGGGGATTTTCAGCCACAATAGAAGAGAAAGACATAGAACAGATTATCTCCTAGAGATTTCAGAAAGCACATGGCCCTGCCAAAACCTTGATTTCAGACATTTAGCCTCTAGAGCTGTGATAGAATAAATTTTCATTGTTTCAAGCCACCCAGTTTAAGGTACTTTGTTACAGTAGTCCTAGGAAACTAATATACTCCCTTCACCCCTAAAGGTAATATTTTTATTAGTTTCTTGCTTATTCATCCAATGTTTTATTTTACGCAAATACAAGTAAGTGTAACTGTATATTCTTATTTGCCTACATTTCCTACACAAAAGGTAGTATATTACATATACTTCTATATCTTGCTTTTTTCATGTAATTCATCCTCCTACTCTCTGCCTGTCAGCATGTAAAGGAATTCTTCATTTTTTTTTTATATCTGTGTATTAGTCTATTGTGTGTATTTAAGTAATTTATTCAATCACTCTTGTATTGTTGGATACTTGAGTTGCTCCCTATTTTTTCCACTATGTACATTGTGGAAATAAGGAGCCCTAGTGGCACAACTAATTTGAGTAGGGAGCTCTTCTCCAGTGGTATTTTGAGTGCCTTCCAACCTGGGTGCTCATCTTCCTGCACTATATCTGACAATGTTCCCCTGCTACTCATAAGGTTTTCACTGGCTAATTCTTTTAGGAAGTAGACTGCAGGGTCCTTCTTCCTAGTCTGTCTTAGTCTGGAAGCTCAGTTGAAACCTGTCTGCCATAGATGACCCTGCTGGTATCTGAATACCAGTGGCATAGCTTCCAACATCACAGCAACACGCAAGCCCCCACAGTAAGACAAACTGACAGACACGTGGGGGTAGAGTTGACCTTAATGATGTGGATGGAGTCAACCTTTCAGGACCTTCATTTGCTGATGTGGCACAACTCAAAATGAGAAGAAACAGCTGCAAACATCCGTTAGTAACTGGAACGTAGAATGTACGAAGTATGAATCTAGGAAAATTGGAAATGGTCAAAAATGAAATGGAATGCATAAACATTGATATCCTAGACATTAGTGAGCTGACACGGACTCGTATTGGCCATTTTGAATAAGACAATCACATGGTCTACTATGTCAGGAATGACAACTTGAAGAGGAATGGTGTTGCATTCATAGTCAAAAAGAACATTTCAAGATCTATCCTAAAGTACAACGCTATCAGTGATAGGATGATATCCATACACCTACAAAGAAGGCCAGTTAATATGATTATTATTCAAATCTAGGCACCAACCACTAAGGCCAAAGATGAAGAAATTGAAGATTTTTACCTGCTTCTGCAGTCTGAAATTGATCGAACATGCAGTCAGTATGCATTGATAATTACTGGTGATTGGAATGTGAAAGTTGGAAACAAAGAAGAGGAATCGGTAGTTGGAAAATATGACCTTGGTGACAGAAACGATGCCAGAGACCCCATGATAGAATTTTGCAAGACCAACGACTCCTTCATTGCAAATACCTTTTTTCACCAACATAAATGGCAACTATACACACGCACCTTGCCAGATGGAATACACAGGAATCAAATCGACTACATCTGTGGAAAGAGATGATGGAAAAGCTCAATATCATCAGTCAGAACAAGGCCAGGGGCTGACGGTGGAACAGACCATCAAATGCTCATATGCAAGTTCAAGTTGAAACTGAAGAAAATTAAAACAACTCCACGAGAGCCAAAGTACGACTTTGAGTATACCCCACCTGAATTTAGAGACCATCTCAACAATAAATTTGACCCGTTGAACCCTAATGACCGAACACCAGACGAGTTGTGGAATGACATCAAGGACATCATACATGAAGAAAGCAAGAGGTCATTAAAAAGACAGGAAAGAAAAAAAATACCAAAATGGTTGTCAGAAGAGACTCTGAAACTTGCTCTTGAATGTCAAGTAGCTAAAGCAAAAGGAAGAAATGATGAAGTAAAAGAACTGAATAGAAGATTTCAAAGGGTGGCTCGAGAAGACAAAGTAAAGTATTATAATGACATGTGCAAAGAGCTGGAGATAGAAAACCAAAAGGAAAGAAAACACGTGGCAGTTCTCAAGCTGAAAGAACTGAAGAAAAAATTCAAGCCTTGAGTTGCAATACTGAAGGATTCTATGGGGAAAATATGAAACGACACAGGAAGCATCAAAAGAAGATGGAAGGAATACACAGAGTAATTATACCAAAAAGAATTAGTTGACATTCAGCCATTTCAAGAGATAGCATATGATCAGGAACTGATGGTACTGAAGGAAGAGGTCCAAGCTGCACTGAAGGCATTGGTGAAAAACAAGGCTTCAGGAATTGATGGAATACCAATTGAGATGTTTCAACAAACGGATGGAGCACTGGAAGTGCTCACTTGTCTATGCCAAGAAATTTGGAAGACAGCTACCTGGCTAGCCGACTGGAAGAGATCCATATTTATGCCTCTTCCCAAGAAAGGTGATCCAACAAAATGCAGAAATTATCAAACAATATCATTAATATCACATGCAACTAAAATTTTGCTGAAGATCATTCAAAAGCCGCTGCAGCAGTATATCGACAGGGAACTGCCAGAAATTCAGGCTGGATTCAGAAGAGGATGTGGAACCAGGGACATCATTGCTGATGTAAGACAGAACCTGGTTGAAAGCAGAGAATACCAGAAAGATGTTTACCTGTGTTTTATTGACTATACTAAAGCATTTGACTGTGTAGATCATAACACATTATGGACAACATTGCAGAGAATGGAAATTCCGGGAACACTTAATTGTGCCCATAAGGAACCTGTACCTGGATCAAGAGGCAATTGTTCAAACAGAACAAGGGGATACTGCTTGGTTTAAAGTCAGGAAAGGTGTGTTTCAGGGTTATATCCTTTCACCATACCTATTCAGTCTGTATGCTGAACAAATAATCCCAGAAGCTGGACTATATGAAGAAGAACAGGGCATCAGGATTGGAGGAAGACTCAGTAACAACCTGCCAAGTGCAGATGACACAACTTTGCTTGCTGAAAGTGAAGAGGACTTGAAGCACTTACTGATGAAGATCTAAGACCACAGTCTTCAGTATGGATTACACCTCAACATAAAGAAAACAAAAATCCTCACAACTGGACCAATAAACATTATGATAAACCAAGAAAAGATTGAGGTTGTCAAGGATTTCATTTCACTTGGATCCACAATCAGCACCCATGGAAGCAGCAGTCAAGAAATCAGAACACATTGCATTGGGAAAATCTGCTGCAAAAGACCTCTTTAAAGTGTTGAAAAGCAAAGATGTCACCTTAAGAACCAAGGTGAACCTGACCCAAGCCATGGTGTTTTTAATAGCCTCATATGCATGTGAAAGCTGGACAATTAATAAGGAAGACCAAAGAAGAATTGATGACTTTGAATCGTGGTGTTGGTGAAGAATATTGAATATACCATGGACTGCCAAAAGAAGGAACAGGCCTGTCTTGGAAGAAGTACTACCAGAATGCTCCTTAGAAGCAAGGATGGCGAGACTATGTCTTACATACTTTGGACATGTTGTCAGGAGAGATCTGTCCCTGGAGAAGGGCATCATGCTTGCTAAAGTACAGGGTCAGCAAAAAAGAGGAAGACCTTCAACGAGATGGAGTGACACAGTGGCTGCAACAATGAGCGCAAGCATAACAACAGTTGTGAGGATGGCGCAGGACAGGGCAATGTTTCGTTCTGCTGTACATGGGGTCGCTGAGTCGGAACTGACTCGACGACACCTAACAACAATAACAGTGGCACAAAAGTTAGGCACTTGGCTGCTAATCAAAAAGTCAGGGTTTGCACCCACCAATGACTCCGTAGCAGAAAAGATCAGGTAATCTGCTCCTGTAAACATTATAGCCTAGTAAACTGTATGGGGCAGCTTTACTCTGTCATATAGGGTTGCTATGAGTTGGAATAGACTTGACAGCACACAAGCACAACAACAGTAATTTCTGAACTTAGTCTTTTACTTGATTCTCATCTCCTTTTCTCCTTTGGTGATTATTATGGATTGAATTGTGTCCCCAAAAAATGTGTGTTAAATTGGCTAGGCCATGATTCCCAATATTGTATGATTGTCCACCATTTCATCATCTGATGTGATTTTCCTATGTGTTGTAAATCCTATCTCTATGATGTTAATGAGGCGGGATTAGAAGCAGTTATGTTATTGAGGCAGGACTCAATCTATAAGATTAGGTTGTATCTTCAGCCAATCTCTTCTGAGATACAAAAGAGAGAACTGAGCAGAGAGACAGAGGGACCTCCTACCACTAAGAAAGCAGAGCCAGGAGCAAAGCGTGTCCTCTGGACCCAGGGTCCCTGAGTTGAGAAGCTCCTAGACCAGGGGAAGATTGATGACAAGGACCTTCTCGCAGAGTCTACAGAGAGAGAAGGCCTTCCCCTGGAGCTGGATTCGGACGTCTAACCTCCTAAACTGTGAGAATAAATTTCTCTTTGTTAAAGGCATCCATGTGTGGTATTTCTGTTATAGCAACACTAGATAAGACAGTGATCTCAGTCATTCTGTCTCCACAAACCATTTCTATGCTGAGGACGAAGTCTTCTTGTTGATATGCTCCCCCTCCCTGTTTCCAGGTGCCTGCTTAATATTACAATGTTCTTCATCTCACAAACATCTCAAATACAACTCTCTAAAACTGACCTCGTTTTCTCCTCCCACTCTCCTCTGCTTATTAGGTTTTTCTAGTATAAAGGTATACACTGAAATACCACACTTGCTTTCCCACTTTCTAAGATGTGAAACTTCTATTGCCTATAATTTCATCCCTTCCTTGCTCTCTACAAGTCTGTTGTGGGGCAACAAACTAATTTTCTTTTTTCTTGCACAACATTTTAGGTATATGTCCTTTTTAAAAATTCCCATTGCCACTATCTAGTTCAGGTCTGTCATGGATTGAATTGTAACCCCTCCCCCCAAATGTGTGTTGGATTCCTAACCCCTATACCTGTGGATATAATCCTGTTTGGAGATATGGTTTTCTATTCTATGTTAATTTAGATCATACCTGAGTAGGGTGGGTTCTAAATTTAATCACTTCTGAGTTATAAAAAGAGAAGATTAGACACATGGGAGAAGAAAGATGCCATGTGAATATCTCTAAGGTACTAAGGAATGCCAGGTACTGAGACCCTGATTTAGACTTTTAGCCTCCAGAACTGTGAGAAAATAAATTTTTGTTCTTTAAAGCCATCCGTTTGTGGTATTTCTGTTACAGCAGCACTAGGTGACTAAGATAAGATCCTTATTAACTCGTACCTGGACTTTTTTTTTAAAACAATATGCTAACTAATTTTTCTATTTCTCTGTTACATGGTCACTAAGTCATCAGAAAGATTTTGGGGAAAAAAAACCTCTATAACTTTGATGGAATCAATTTCCTGCCATCAAGAGTACCTTACTACCTTGTGAGGAAAGTTTCAATTGCTGTTTGTAATCAGATTTACATGTCTCTCCATTGATCTGTGAGCTCGGTAAGAGTAGGGATCTGCCTTGTTCACCATCATATCGCTACCACCTCGCATGATACCAAGCATATGGAATGTGAAAAAAAAAAAAAAACCTGCTGAATTTATTTCTAAAATAATTTCAATGTGTAGTTCCAATTCTAACTCCCACTATTCCCCCTAAATAAATCTTATACCAAAGCCAATTTGAAAAGATTGAAGTCATCAAGGATTTCATTTTACTTGGATCCACAGTCAATATTCTTGGAAACAGCAATCAAGAAAGCAAATGAAACATTGCGTTGGGCATATCTGCTGCAAAAGACCTCTTTAAAGTGTTAAAAAGCAAAGATGCCACCTTGAGGACCAAGGGGCACCTGACCCAAGCCATGGTGTTTTCAGTCACCTCCTATGTGTGCAAAAGCTGGACAATGAATAAGGAAGACCAAAGAAGAATTGATGACTTTGAATTGTGGTGTTGGCAAAGAATATTGAATATATCATGGGCTGCCAAAAAAAACAAACAAATAAATCTTGGAAGAAGTACAACCAGAATGCTTCTTAGAAGCAAGAATGGTGAGACTACATCTCACATACTTTGGACATGTTATCAGAAGGGATCAGTCCCTGGAGAAGTACATCATGGTTGGCAAGGTAGGGGGTCAGCAAAAAAGAGGAAGACCCTCGATGAGAATGGATTGACACAGTGGCTGCAACAATGGGCTCAAGCATAACAACAATTATGAAATGGCACAGAACTGGGCAGTGTTTCATTCTGTTGTACATAGGGTTGCTATGAGTAGGAACTGACTCAGTGGCACTGTGATGGTTAAGATTGTGTGTCAGCTTGGCTGGGCCATGATTCTCAGTGTTTTAATGTAATCACTCCCATGATTGAATATACGGTGAGTAGCCAATTAGATGAAAGGGAGTCTCCTTGGGGGTGTGGCCCACATCTGAATAGAAGCAGACGTTCTGGATCCTGCAGCTGCCTCCTGTCGTCTGATCTCGGGTTCTTGGGACTTGAGCTGTCAGCTTATGTGCCGAACCTGGGATTCGTCAATCTGCACAACCTGTGAGTGGGAGCCCTGCTCTCTGACCTGCTGATCTTGGGCTTGCCAGCTACTGTGGCTGTGTGACTTGGGAGAGGCCTCTACCCTGATCCATGGACTTGGGACATTCTAGTCTCTACAATAGCCTGAGCTGTTTCCTTGATATAAATCTCTCTCTCTCTATATATATATATACACTTCACTGGTTTTGCTTCTCTAGAGAACCCAGCCTAAGACATTTGGTACCGGCAGTAGTTCTAGAAAAACAAAATTGTAAAGATGAGTTTTCTAAATTGGTTCTCAAGTCTAGTTTGTCTTAAAGACATTGGTGACTCTGCTTCCAACAGTAAAGAGGTCACTGCTAGTCCATGGAGTGAGGTGGTGATACAAATATGCAAAATATCACCACCGGTAGATCACGTATTGGTGAAAGGTGAGGCTCAGGGTGAACACACGCGTGATATCTTTCTACAGCTTTGTCAGAATAAAAATTATAAGGATGCTGGTTGGTTTGTCCTACTTTCATTAGGCAAATTGGTGAAGGAAAGAGATGCGCTCAGGGCTTCAGAGTCAAGGCTCAAGTGCCACATACATGACATCAAAGCTTCTTCCTCTTCTGCTTTGAAAGAAAGCCCTATTTCTTGTAGTAACAGAGCCGAAATTACTGAAAACAAAACCCAGAGTCTTATTGTAAGAGTGGCTGAATTACAATGCCAGCTCAATTGCAAACCTCAAGAGGTGTCTGAAGTGAAGTTAAGGGCACTGACTTGGAAGAGATGGGATTCTGAGACTTGGGATGGGGGACATATGGGCACATAATCAGGAAGCTGGGGACACTGAGCCTGTAAATTCCCTTGAATCACTCCTGCCAGCAGAACCAGTCCCATCTGAAGAGATTACTTCATGTTTGTCTGCTAAACCACCCTGCCCAGAAAAACCATTAGCTCCTCCACTCTCGTCTAAGGAGATTAACCCTAGACCAGCTTCCTCTAAAGAGCCCTTACCTGAGTCATTGCCTGGAGCATCGCCTGGAGCATCGCCTGAGGCAGATGCTTTACAAGATACTGCTAAATGTTTTCAAAACAATTCCACACTACCGATTCAGGCTTCAAGACCTATAACTAGGCTTAAGTCCCAGTGAGCCACAAAAGGTGAAGTACAAAGTGTGACCCACGAGGATGTACGCTACACTTCAAAAGAACTACTTGACTTTTCTAATACGTACAAACAGAAACCTGGGGAATGTGTGTGGGAATGGCTATTAAGGGTGTGGGATAATGGTGTAGGGAACAGAAAGATGGATCAGTCTGAGTTTGTTGATATGGGTCCACTAAGCATAGATTGTTCATGAAATGTTTCAGCTCGAGAAGTTAGCAAAGGATCTAATTGTTTATTTGGTCGGGTTGCGGAAGCACGGATTACAAGGTGGCCTACACTAAATCAAGTTGAAGTACCAGACCTGCCCTGGTATACTGTAGAAGAAGGTATCCAAAGGCTTAGGGAAATTGGCATGCTAGAGTGGATTTATCAGGTTAGACCAACAGACCCACACATGGAGTGCCCAGAGGAAACACCTTTTACCACAACTGTGAGGAACAAATTTGTGAAGGGAGCTCCAGTATCCTTGAAGACTGCTGTGATTGCTATTTTATGTAAGTCAGATTTGACAGTGGGAACTGCCCTAACTGACTTAAGACACCTAATTACAATGGGGTTGATTGGACCCTGTGGTAGTCGGGGCCAAGTGGCTGCACTCAATCAAAAAAGACAAGGTGGGAGGGGTTACAGTAATGGCCGTAATTAAAATAGTCTGACTCGTATGGACTTATGGCATTGGCTACTTAGTCATGGTGTCCCTAGAAGTGAAATAGATAGGAAATCTACTAAATATTTACTTGATCTGTACAAACGGATGAATTCCAGGTCAGGTGAACAGCAGTCTAGTTTGAATCGCCAGAATAGAGAGTCACAGTCCCTCAATCAATTCCCATATTTGAGCGAGTTTAAAGACCCACAACCGCTTGAATGAAGGGGAGGCCGGGTCCCCTTGAGGAAGGACTTCAATACACTGCCAACAATTTTTACTGTTAATCTTTCTCCCAGCCTTCCCCAAAGGGATCTATGGTCTTTTACGAGAGTGACTGTTCACTGGGGAAAAGGAAATAATCAGACTTTTTGGGGATTACTGGATACTGGCTCTGAAGTGACATTAATTCCAGGAGACCCAAAACGTCACTGTGTGGGGGCATTTGGAGGTCAGGTTATTAATGGAGTCTTTACTCATGCCCGTCTCACAGTAGGTCCAGTGGGTCCCCGAACCCATCCTGTAGTGATTTCCCCAGTTCCAGAATGCATAATTGGAATAGGTATACTCAGCGACTGGAAGAACCCCCACATTGGATCCCTGACGAATAGAGTAAGGGCTCTTATGGTAGGAAAAGCAAAGTGGAAGCCATTAGAACTACCCCTACCTAGGAAAATAGTAAACCAAAAGCAATACCACATTCCTGGAGGGATTGCAGAGATTATTGCCACTATCAAGGACTTGAAGGATGCAGGGGTGGTGATTCCCACCACATTCCCATTCAACTCGTCTATTTGGCCTGTGCAAAAAACAGATGGGTCTTGGAGAATGACAGTAGATTATCAAAAACTTAACCAGGTGGTGACTCCAATTGCAGCTGCTGTTCCAGATGTAGTTTCACTGCTTGAGCAAATACATCTCCTGGTACCAGGTATGCACCTATTGATCTGGCTAATGCCTTTTTCTCCATTCCTGTTTCAAAGAACCACCAGGAGCAGTTTGCCTTCAGCTGGCAAGGCCACCAATACACCTTCACTTGCCTACATCAGGGCTACATTAACTCTGCAGCCCTATGTCATAATTTAGTCCACAGGGAACTTGATCACCTTTCCCTTCCACAAGACGTCACACTGGTCTATTACATTGATGACATTATGCTGATTGGACCTAGTAAGGAAGAAGTGTCAATGACTCTGGACTTATCAGTAAAACATTTGCATGCTAGAGGGTGGGAGATTAATCCCACAAAAATTCAGGCACTTTTCACTTCAGTGAAATATCTAGGAGTCCAGTGGTGTGAGGCATGTGGTGACATTCCTTCTAAAGTGAAGGATAAGTTATTGCATCTTGCTGCTCCCACAACTAAAAAGGAGGCACAACACCTAGTGGGCCTCTTTGGATTTTGGAGGCAACATATTCCTCAT